>NC_141879.1:328508611-328809537 GCF_056163025.1 Triticum urartu
TTTACCACAGAATCTTCTTCAAAAGCATTGCCTTTATTCTACATTTTGTTAAGAGTAAATATAGATGTGATAATATCCAACAAAATGGAGAATATTTAAGATAAGATGAAGAGTGATGCTACATAACCAAGTAGCTATAAATGTAAGTGCAGCGATACAGGCAAAAGGTACAGCCAAGAGCAATGCACAGCTAAACTTCTTCAGTACCAACCTTATGGTAAGAGTAAATATAGATTTTATGTGTAGAAAATGGAGGGCAAAGGAAAATAAGCTGCAGAGTGATGGTACATGAACAACTACCTGTCATTATAAGTACACTAATAAAGGACAGCATGTACTTACAAGAACAATGCAGAGCTAAAAAAACATTGGCATTGGATATATTCTACACTAATGTAACCATTCATACAGATCACATAATTTGGAGCGAACAATTGATAAGCAAGCTATCATGCATACTGCTGTCACATAATGAACCAGGTATGTATGCAAGTACAGTGATACAAGACAACATGTACTAATAAGAGCAAAGCAGCGGGCAGCATATTTGCGATATCCTGTCGTTATTCTCAAACCGGAATTCTTCTTCGAGCAGATTTCCTACAAAAAAGATCCGTAAGGCACATGCGGAAAATTAGAAGGTCAAATTGTCATGTGATTTCATAGACAGAACCTCATCCTGGGAACGAGACCAGTGCATAACAAGGTTTTTCCATTCAATATCTTCTAAATTTAGCACAGGAGACTTCACCGGAAATTCGTTTATAGACTTGCCATCAAAGTGTGATTTCCTCAGGTAACACCGATAGTGCTGCAATGCTTCCTTGAAAATCACAAGCAAGCTTTGCTCGTCATGACTATCCAGATTGACCCTCGCCTAGTTACAATAATGTAATGTAAATCATAGCCATGAATAATAGCACTTACACGTAAGTTGGACAGGAAGATGTGAAAATGGTGTTTGTCTTCACAATAATCTTCCCATGATGGGAATATATGCACGTAGTCCCTAACAACATTGAAAGCATTGTCTTTTAAACTGGGAATAAATGGAATGGGGTTCCAATCTGCAGGAATTAGCCGTCTCTGCAGTTGGGATAGGTCTTCGGCCGGTGGACTTGCTGTACTTTTTGCTGGAGTGGGATTTTTCTGTGGTACTGCTGGTGCTATGGCAAATGAAATTGGTATACCTTTTGCTGGAGTGCAGGTCATGTGTGGTGGGGCTAGTGGTGTGGCCAGTGAAGTATGGGTACAGTCTGCTAGAGTCGGTCTTACGTTTTGTGTCACTGGTTGTACAACCAATATAAGTGGGGTGATGTCTGATTTCTTTGGCACCACCACGTTTTTCAAGGACTTTGCTGGTGCTCCTTCAGGTTCGGCAATCACCCTCTTCCTTTTTGATGTCTGATGCACAAGAACAACATTTGAGTGGAAAAACATGGTATGATGACAGATGGAATATGTATTGATAATGGATGGGCATGGCATCTCGACATATATGATGAGTAAACTAACCAGATGGCGGTGCAACAAAGTAGAAGAAATGCAAGACAACATATGCAAGATACCCGCAATCAATAAAACATTGCCAAATTAGAACAGGCACCTTGATGGGTGAAGAGGACAGGCCATCTGCCTTTGACTCCTCGAGGTTAGAATAGTCACTAGGATGATATTCTGAACAAGAATCAACAGGTGGGGAGAGTATGAGTTTCATTGCATCCAGAATGGCACTCAATGCCTTGGTGCCAATTTTGTAAGTCATTGCAGTGTTTAGCTTCAAGAGTGGACAGCTGCTAGTGCGACACAAAGCAGCTACACAGATCATAGTGTAGATATAACGGGAAAACCTTAAGCATTAGAGTAAAATTAGCAAAGTGGAACTTGCTGGAATATATGTGCTAGTATTGCCGGTACGGCTAGAAAGGCTTCGGATACCAGCTCTCTTCAAGTGAAGGTGTGGTACTGCTAATATCAATGTAACTCTCAAAGGCGACACAGATCCCCGCATTTCCTTGCTATTCTTATAGGATTCAAGTGGGCAGGCCACTACAAATCCTATTCCTATGTTTACAAGATCCTACGAATCAAAGAGGCTCAAAGTGTCCATCACAACCGACTGCATAGACCTCTACACTGCAAATGTCCCTGCTCATCTTCAGTACAAGGAACATAATGTACTACTATCATACTCCCTCCGTTCCAAAATATAAGCCTTGGTAGAGATTTCCACTATGGATCACATACAGATGTATCCAGGTACATTTTAGAGTGTAGATTCACTCATTTTGCTCCATATGTAGTCCATGGTGGAATCTATACAGAGACTTGTATTTAGGAACGGAGAGAGTACATATTAAAGAAGAACGGAAGAGGAACATGGTAAAGAAGAGCAAGCATATTTTGGATAATAAAATGTTGGTTGCGCAGTGCCCACACATGATGAACCAGAGCGCATTAAGAATGCAACTCCTAGCTGTCTCTCGACCATTTCAGGCGGTTGGATGAAGATCCTACGTCTCTTAACCCTTATTCTTCCTCGTCTCTGATTCTTCCCATACAGAACACCGCACGGGCCACCGGCCGGACCACCGGCCCCCACCACCTGTGTTCCTCTGCCACCCCCACCCCCCACCCCCACCCCAACCCCCACCCGCGTCGAGTTTTCTTCGTTCGGTGAGGCCCCACAACCACCCAAGCCCCTTCGATTGCACCGGCGAACTCCGGCGAGCTCTGAAAAATCGACTGACCCAATTTTGAAATTTAGTCTACTGTGATTTAACTAGTGTGGAATATAAAAGGGGAAAACCATAAGCATTGCGAGTATGGTGTTGAGCGTGCCATGGCGGATCTGAAGGTGCAAACCGGACAAAGGAAACTTCGCAATCAAGACAAGAAATCAGAGTAAAGCAGTGGCGATCTATTTTCTTGCTGCGATAAATAAGTTGAGCAGATACGAAAGAGTACTTCCTCTGGTGCGGCGCCGTGTAGGCATCTCCTGAGAATTTGACGGTGCTGCGGTAGCGATAGCTGTCGGCGGCGTGGAAGCAGACCTAGGAGGGTAGACGGTGGCGGCGGGGCGCGATGGACGAGACGGTCGTAGGAACGGCGCCGGCAAGGTGGACGACGGCGGGGATGAAGCGAGAGGACGGGATGCAAGGATCCCGGTCCGAAGCCGTGGATGAGAGAGGTCGATCGCTTGTAATGGACGATGACGTCGGAGTATCAGCTCCGGCATGTCGGAGGAGGACGGCGGTGGATGGGGTAGCGGACGGAGGAGGGTGGGGTGGAGAGGGTGTTTTGGCGCCCACGGAGTACGAATGGGGAAAAGGGAGGTAGAGAGGAAGGGGGAACCATGTATTCAGGGCGCGCTCGTCTCAAATGCGAGGAAATTTACAAACTTAGCCCCCGTTTCAAATTTCTACTACATCACAGCAACACTAGTCGGTCGGGGATAGGACGGTAATCTTGCATACACCGAATATTTGCCGACGAGAGTTTGTTTTTGGCGCCCACCGTGTATGAATATGAATCGGGGAGGGAGTCGATTTCGGCCGAGGACACACTGTGTTTTGGCGCCCACCATGTATGAATCCGGGTGAGAGGCGGTTACGTCACGTTTGGGTGAAATTACAAACCTACCCCTATCGAAACCTATAGAAATCCAACATATAGGCTTTGCGTGGCAGGGATAGGCAGCAGTGATTTCCATCTCGCAGATTTTGGTTACGGGCGGTTACTGCGACTTTCCCCGCTTCGTTCAAATTTTGCAGACTGCATGTTTACCGTGCCAACTCAATTCAAATCCCATTTGTGTTCTATTTTTTCGGGTGGGATCCATTTTCTATATACATCATTTTTTTATATAATTTCAAAAGAACAACACCATTTATACATAAATATGGTTTACAAATGGCATGATCTCAGATTCATAAGGTTGTATCCATCAATTTGGATTTTCAAATATTTGAAACCACTTTATGTTGAAATGCAATGTATGCATTCCTCGCTAACTGTCTCCAATTAATGTGTGTTTCATGCGGGTTTTTTTACTTCTCAAACATGTATAATGTGTTTCACACACGCAACATATAGTGTAATCCCGTTTAGACATTAATTGCATATAAACTATGCATTGTTTATAATTGAAGAATCTATGGATCACCAATATTGATAAACTATATAAGATTACACGTGTGCCCAAATTCAAATGAATATGCATGTTTGATACACCAATTTGCGTTATGATATTATCGATGTCGTGATCTCTAGTTTAAATATTTGAATCCCCTTTAATCCAGATATTCGTCTAATATTGCTATCACTCATGCTTATATAGGACTATCTCTCTGGACATATACGCGTTCATCGTCTCTCAGGTATCTCTCGTGCTACCTGTATGTCGACAGTGATCTTTTATCTTCGTAACACACTGAAGGTACTCTCTCCCTCGACCTTCATCACTCTATCTCTCTCTAAGTATATCTCGCTCCCTGCTATGTGTCTCTAACTATGATTCTCCATTTGGAATCTCTTTCTCTCACACAAACACAAAACTTTGTCTCCCGGGGTCTCATTTCTCTCTACTATTCCCATGTGTGCCACTCGCACACCCCTCATACAGAGATGTCTTTCGCTCCTTAGATATGAGAACCTATGACTCTTCCTCATCAATATCTCTTTCTCACACACAAACACAAACTCTGTCTCCCAGGGTCTCATATTTCTCCATTGTTCTCTTGTATGTCGCTCACACACACCCTCTCTCCCTAGAGATATCTTGCATTCCCTCGTATGTCTCTCTAGCTATCACTCTCATTGTGAAATATCTTTCTCTCTCGTAGACACAAAACTCCGTCTCTCTGGATCTCATTTCTCCCTGATATCTGTTTGTATGTGACTCACACGCACCCTCTCTCTATCTCTCTCACACCCACACACATAACCAAGCCTTCTGATCCACTCGACTCCTATCTCTAACGCACACTAGCTAGCATCTTTATCTTTCTATTTATCTGTTTCTCCATCAACCTTCTTTATCGCCCTCACTCTTGGTTCCTATCACGCACACTACATATGTTTCTCTCTACATGCAGTCAAGTGCCCTCTCACACACATATATAACTTCACCCTTTGAACCACCCGACGGTCATATCCAACACCCAAACTAGCGGATGTCCCTCTAGCTAGCATCTCCATCTCTGTATCTATCTGTAGTTTCTCCGTCAACATTTCTTTCTTGCACGGAGTCTTGCTTCCTATCACCCACACTATATATGTCTCTCCATACATATGCATTTATAGGTTGGTCTCTTTTGCACAATCGTTGCGCCTCACTCCCTCTGCTCGCCATATATGCATGCTCCAGCCCACGCCACTATCTCTTAAAGACAAAAACACATGCTCAATTGTAGGGACTTCTTCCATGCATTCTCACATGCATGCATATTGTCATACCGATCCATCTCTCCCATGTCGTTGATCTTATGACTTATGTCTTCTTTCTTTTATCTCGATCATGCGCGCGCGCACACACACACATCCCACGTATACATGTATACCTCTCACACATGCATGTTCAAGGTCTCTATGTCTCCATACGTAGTTAATTACCCTCAATCCTAACGCCACATCGAATCGTTCTCCTCTTTTGTGCACATAACTTCCGCCTGGATGGGTAAAACACACACTCACACTTAACAATCTCCTTCTAGCTACCCCTCCCCCCGCCTCTCACTCTTCCCCTATATCCCCGAAACCAATAAGACCATCCCTTAGATTAATTCCTACCTACATGCACCATCGATATATAGTAGTCTTCCTCGGTGTCTCTCGAACAAACACGTTCTCTCGAAGTCGACTCCTCTCATGCGCACACACCTTCTCTCCCCTCTCTACGGGCATTTTCTCTCTCGCACCCCATCGTTGGTGGCCTCTGCCATACACATCACCTCTCTATGATGAAAGCCATGCACACTTAAATTACATCCGCCACAGAGGACCCCGCGACACACACACACACACCCAACACACACACTAATATTTAGTTATAATCTAAATAAAGGCGCATACGTGGGCGGGCAGGGGGCCCCACTACTTCTTCATTCAGGGGGGGCTAGCCTCATGACTTCCCACTGGGCGAGGGGTGCACCTAACCCACCTACTCACTCATCAATTACGGTGTTCAGCTGACTTGCACAGAAAGACCCCTATTGTTTAGTAATTTGGCGCCCCATCTTTTGATTGACTGTTGTCAACTAATCTTTTCAATGTTCAATTCTACTCTATGTTAGAACATTTCTGTGAATGCTATTTCAATCTAAGTGGTCCTATTCTCTGTCCCGTGCTAGGAAGCATTACTCCTCTTTTCATTCCAAATTCTTCAATAAGACCGATACGATTGATTGGTCTATGCGTTTCTCTTATTACTTTTTTGTATCCCCCTGTTCCTCGGATACAATTCGATCCTTCTACGGCCAAATCTCAATTTGTGGAAAGCCTTCGATGGCTTCCTTATGAAAACATCCATTTGTATATGGGTATAGACGGTCTTTCATTATTCTTCGTGATATTGACCACATTTCTGATCCCTATTTGCATTTCAGTGGGTTGGTCTGGTATGAGAAGTTTTGGGAAAGAGTATATTACAGCATTTCTAATTCGTGAATTTCTAATGATCGCCGTGTCCTGCATGCTGGATCCTCTACTATTCTATGTTCTTTCCGAAAGCGTGCCAATCCCTATGTTGTGCGGAGCTGAGCATCTTCTATTCGCTGGGATCATCCATCTCTCTCTCGCACACACACACACAAACACACAGACACGCAAGCACGCACGCCCCCCCCCCCACACACACACACTAAGACTCCATCTCTCTCCCTCTCTCTCACACACACAAACTAAGACTCCATCTCTCTCCCTCTCTCTCACACACACAAACTAAGACTCCATCTCTCTCTCTCCTCTCTCTCTCACACACACACACTAAGACTCCATCTCACACACACATGCTCTAGGCGGAGCATTTGTTCCTACCACCCTTCATCCAACCTTACTCGTATGATAAACAATCACCTTTATTTACTTGCATAACATGGACAAATTCCACTTTAATTTAGTAGTCAGCAAACTTATCATCTGTACCCTTATAAGAAAACGAGTTGGTGGTGATGGTGTGCCTGCCATCTTGTAATACAGATCGTATGATCTATATTTGAGGATAGAAAGCAAACTATGATAATTTTACAAAAGATACCGGCACCTCTCTCCACATCATTATCGCTCGCAACCTCATTGCTCGGCAATTAAAAAAGGAATAAGTCTCTGGAACAATCTAGCATGCATGGTGGCCGCTGCCGCCTGCCGGCGCCGTCCATCCCCATGCCTCCACCCATTCCGACCACCAGTCACCACCATGCTCCACTCCTCCTCGCCTTATCTCTCATCTTTCATTTTTTTCGATGACATTCTCGAGATACCAGTTTTCCAATAAAATTCTTGAGATATCACTAGTTTTTAGACATGGGATTACTCCTGCATGGGTCAATCACAACAGGTGTTCTATAAAAAATGCATATCGATGTTCCCTGCAATGCACGAGAATCTTGCTTGTAATTATATAACGCAAATCACGAGCAGGAAGTGACATTTTTTTGACACAACCACGTTAACATGGCCACATAAATCACTAGCTAAAGTAAATACCATTATACTTATATCCCGATGCAAAAGGTTGAGTACATGTCCGAAGAGTAGAGTCGCACACACGCACTCTGTCTCTCAGAATCTCTCTCTCACACACACCAGTTACGTGACGCCCACTTCAGCAGACACGTATGTTACAATTTGTGCACCTGCGGGTACACGTGATGCTGCGCATTTATTTAAGCCGGAAGGTGAACCCAAACAGTAGCTGCATTCATTCCCCTCCCGCCGCCTCTTCTCTGGTCGCCGTAGCCCGGTAGCCATGGGTCGGCCGAAGGTAACAACATACGCCATACTCCCGCCGGAGCGGCGCTTTAATATGGAAATTCTAGTGCTCATGCATGCATCTTTTTGTGCTAGCACTCCTATATAAGGGTTGACCGGTCGCTTCCCGTGGACGTGCGCGTGCGGTGGAAGAGGAAGGAGAAGGGATGCGGGCTGTGGAGTAACGTTTTTTACCACAATTTCTTAGGAAACTGAGTGCAATAATTGATTAGTTTTGCAAACTACCAGTACTACACCTAAAACGGTTCAAAACCTATACGTCTGGTCGTAATGGTAGTATCATAGCTAGTATCATGCATGCCAACTAGGCAATTTTGATGAGGTGTCATAGCATTAAATGAAGAAAAAAATGATGGAGTATCATATCATGATACTGTATCATAATTATTGCTATGCTACTTTGTGTCATGCATGGCAATAAATAGAGTGCTACATGATACTAATATATGATACTATGCATTAGGGAGGTAGTATCATACACTAGTATCATATGCATGATACTACTATATGATACTCCCCATTACAACCAGCCTACTCCCTTGCCAGTGCGCGCTTCCCGCGTGAAAAGGTCAGCGTCCCCCTGGAGCGTCAGTGCCGCATTAATGCCCGGCCAGAGCGGAGGCGACCTCTCACTGGCGCCGGCTTTGAAGTGGCGCGACGGCCGAGAGAGCGCCGCTTCCCGGTGCACGCGACTGCTTCGCGTCGAGACTGGCCATAGGCCCTGTTTGGATCCATGGGTTAGAGTTAGTTTGAGCTAGTTGGGGCTCAAATAGCCCTAAACTATCCAAGCATGAAGGTTTAAATTGGAGCAAATTGCACCGAACCCACCAAAAAAAACTATCCCACCCAAGAGGTGCTAACTGGAGTTAGTTCTCATTGGGACCACTGAAAAATCACTTTTCTCTCTCCATGAAGTGCATTTATTGCCAATCTAACCCTGTCACCCAAACACCTCTTTGGCTATAGTTAGTTCAGGGTTAGTCATGAGTTAGTCTAACCTCTAGCTAAGTTAGAGTATCAAACAGGAGCAGTATAGGACATGCAAGTTGCTCAAAGCATACAGGCAAATTCATATGTGAAAGGATTTTTTTTCTTTTTGAAAACGGAACGTGAAAGGAAAATTTTTTAGAATGCTCTTGGCATGTAGCTAACATGTGATAGTTAACCGACCTCAATAGACGGCAGAAACGCCAGCCCGCCGCACTTTGATAGAGACGAGGAGGGAGAAGCGATACAGGTTGCTGGATTACTAGAGATAGGTGTCGCACGGAAGCCAAGAAATATGGTGATAGCGTGGGTTAGTCATGTACTAGTATGATACTACATTGCGCTGCCGTGTTTCGTACTCTTCCAGTCCACTGTGGAGATGATTGGTTAATTTTATATCGTTGAATAATATTAAATATTATGAGTGCAGACGCTCCACCACGAGGTTCCTTGCTCCTTCTCGGTCATCCGGAATCTATGTTCTTCCACTCTATTTCTTTTTACGTGAGCTTTGTTCATCCTTTTGCCAACACGCGAGACATCTAGCATCAAGGTGCACGTGTTATGCAAGGATCGTTCCATCTATATGAAGAACACGTGGGACTGGAACTACGAGACGAACATGTACCCAGGAGTGGACGTACGAACCTGAGTAATGTAGCGCAGTAAGTGAAGTAGAAAGGCACAAATGGTATGAACATGCATGGCATATAGGGGGTGTTTGGTTGCGTTCTTGTCTCAGCATAGTTGTTCCCTCTTCCTGCAAGCTCAACTCAACACCCCTCTTCATGCATGCTTCTAGTGTATTTGTGCTAAACTAGTGTGGACTCATGCACCCTCCATACACTCTACCAAACACCCAAAAGTAGGTCGAGAAGGGAACTCTTGGGCGGCATTTGTCTCTTACCACGTACTACCACTAAATGTTGTACGTGCAATGCACGGTGATGTTATGGAGTACGTCCCTAAGTACTCTACTACTACTATATTAGTTGGAGGCACATATTAACTTTTATATTTGTTTACGTGTATGCCCCGAGACCTTCCAACTAGAGGTGTCTTTGTCTCCAGGTCGCACTTTGTATCGTTCATACCACTAAGTACTACCACGTGTGGTCTCCGACCCAGAAGTGGAAGAAGTGGAGACGCTCTACCACGCTGTTTTTTTACGCTAGGCTCTACCACGCTGTTCATGTCCCACTCCTTTCGCTGACGTGTGGGACATCCAGCATGTGCTGTGTTTGGCACCCTTCGTCGTAAGAGTTGAAACGCTAGCATTCATCAGAAATAAAAAATAATTATAAATCGGCAGTGATACTATTTTTTTGCGAACCAATCAGCAGTGATACTATACCACGCGGTTTCCTTGCTCCTCGATATCAGAAAGAATACTTTCGTTCGCCAACATGTGGGACGTCGACCATCCTGGTCCACTTGCCATGCACGCAGAACTCCAAGGGAGTCACCCAGGTTGTCGCGCCGCAGTAACAATGACTAATGAGCCGTCAAATCACAGCCCCACTTCCCACTTTGAAGTTGCTTGGACGAAGGAACCATCATGACTTCATTGAATTCCGCTTCTTGAAGAAAACTATTGTATCAGCAGTACTGCTAGCTACAGTAGTTACTCCAACAGAGGCCTCCTTTCGTTCATAGGATAGGAATATGAAAATCATAGGAAGTGAGATGACATGCATCTCAATTCCTATAGAGAAAGAGATGCCATTTGATGCTTAGGATAGGAATTTTTCCATTTAGTCCACGCTAATGTACTGGTAATTTGCTCTAAAAACTATAGTAGTAACTAGTAGTACTGGTACATGCTCCTACTCAAACACACACACACTAACTACTAGTACTACTACTTCTCACATGCTGGCCAGACGTCGTCGTTCTCCTTCCCGGCTTTGTCGGCGACACCCCACCGTGCTTGGATCTCCGCCGACCTCTCCGCAGCAGCGCGTGCGTCCTTTTCTTTCTTGCGGCGGCGGGCCTCTCTTTTCTTGAGTGCTTTCTGACTTTTCCGCTCCCTCTGTGCGGCTTTGGCCGCCTCTTGCTCTACCGCCCATTCGGCCTTGGCATCTTCAAATTCCTCCCGCATAGTTGTGAGGTCACGAGCGGCGATGAACTCGGCATGGCGGGATGCCATCGCTTCCCTACCATTTTGTGTGTGGTCGTGGGCGGCGAGGAACTCGGCGCGGCGAGATGCCATCGCTGCCTTACCGGTTAGTGTGCGGCGCGGTGGCATGAACGACGCTTGGTGAGAGCTCTGGGGTGGAGTGGCCGGACAACCGTATAGTGCATTGGTTTGTCAAGAGCTCAAGGAAAGAAGACGAAGCAAATTTGGATTCCCCTTCAATCTTGGTCATTTATTACCGAGTAAAATGCATTGGCGGTCATCGAACTTGTCTTGATAGCTCACTTTGATCATTGTATATGAGATATGGTGATTATACATTCACTGGCTCAGCGTATAGCTCCATATTTGTCTGGTTGACCAGTCAAACAGTCCGCATGCACCTCATCAGCTCGTGTTCTTTATCTATCTACGAGGGCCTAACTGTCAATGGAGAAAGAAATACTGTAAAAACCAAAATTATGCTAGAGTCTGGACCGCTTCTGGAGCCCGCTCTCACCGCCCTGGCCCCTCAAGACGCCAGCTACCCACCGCATGCATGCATAGCAAGTAGTACTCCTTATGTGGAGGAGAGAGGCATTGACAAAGTCAAGGAGTGGGCTCTGCAAGAGCCCGTCTCTACACGTGCTCCTAGGTATAAAAAATAATTCTAAAGAAAGTCATAAAAAACAAATGTGTCTTAAAAAAAGAAAGGTAAAAAAACATTTGAGAGGAAATAGATAGAGAGAAAGTGAGAAAAAGTTGTAACCTAGGCATTACATGAGGAAGGAGGGAGTGGTGCACATGCCAAGTTCACTAGGCTGCCGTGTTTCACACTCCTCCGTCGTAACAGTGGAGACAATAGCTTTCATCAAAAATAAACAATGAATACTCGTTGCTCATCCTCTATATCGGAAAGAATACTTTCATTCGCCGACATGTGGGACGTCGACCATCCTGGTCCACCTGCCATGCACAAAATTATCCTGGTCTACCCCGGTCGTATCGCAGGCCCAACCTTTCCCACTGTAAGTTGTTCGGACGAAGGAACCATCATGACTTCGTTGAATTCTGCTTCTTCAACAAAACTTACTGTACCTGCAATACTGCTACCACACGCGAAGACTGGACGGCACTGTACCACGTCATATCACTGAAACCCACTAGGGCAAACTAGCCTGCCTAGGTCATCTATTTTGGGACGGATGGAGTACGTCTCTGCACTGCTATGATTTTGTGTTGCACGTCATATCACTGAAACCCACTAGGCCAAACTAGCCCGCCTAGGTCATCGATCGCTAAGCCTACAATTTTAGGAGCAAGGGCTATTGGTCGATCGACGAGGGATAAGTATAAGCGTACCACGAGCTCATCAGCCCCAACGTTTCTCTTTGGTGAGTGTTTTGCAAGTACTATAGCTCACACAGTAGCTAGCCTACTAACACCAAGAATCATCAAACAAGCCCTGCTGATATGATAAACAGTTCAAACTTACATCTAATCATGCCATATATTACATCAAAAGCTGGTGAGGATACATCTGTTTCCATAACTCAGAGAGGGTTCGCATGATCCATCGCATGATTCACTATCAAACAAAAGTAGCAAGATCCGCCCACACAAGACAGTGCACTAGCCCTAAGATGGTTTGATAACACGCATCGTTCTGGTAATTAAACACAGGGCAATGCAAACTACCCTGAAGGATTAGCTCGACCAACTATTTATTGTCATTGATCTCTCAGGCAATGACCACAGCACGGACAGCGGCATGGGAATCAATTTTTGGGGCGATGTCCGCAGGACTGACCGCGACATCGGAATTGATCTCTGGGGCGATTTCCACAGGATGGACAGCGGCATCGGAATCGATCTCCGGGGCGATGCCAACAGGACGGGCCACGACATCAGAATCATCAAGGACGTCCACCGGCACCTGCACAACCCTAACATATTAGCAAGCACATTGCAAATAATCAAAAACCACAACTATGGTAATAAGCCATTATTTTTACCTTGTGCAGCTCACCGGGGGATCTCATCCCTCCGGGGGCCATCTCCTCGTCCTTGATGGGGGCCATCACCTTGCCAGGGGAATACTGCTTCTCAACGGCGACTATCTCCTCAAACTCGGTCTTGAGCCTCACATAGGTGGCAATCAGAGTTCCTGGGGTAGGCACGGTGGGGCCCTTGCCGTTCTTCCAACTTCCTTTGAGGAGTTCGTCCGCCAAAGTCCTCAACTCTTTGGCCAATGCTTGTTTCTTGGAGTTCTTCGTCTCCATGGGTTGGCCCGCCAACATGGTCAACTCGTTGGTCGGTGCTCGCTTCCTGGAGATCGCTGTCTCCAGTGGGTTGTCCGCTGGCAACTCTTTTCCTAGTGCTCCAGGATCCATCAATGAACTGACAAACAAAAAGCAATCGAAAGGAAACCACAATCGCAATGAAAACGGGAAAAGAATAGGATGTGAGAATCGGTCGGTGCTTCGCAAAAAGAAGATTCTTGGAATGAAAATATAGAAGCATAATTGATTCGCCCACCTTTCCTTCGTCGGTACAGAAGAAAAATGGCAGAAGTGAGTAGCCTGGAGTGAGGTTTTCTTCAAGAAAGGGAAGAAAGGGCTTGAACGAGCGTTCCAGTGAAATGATGGTTGCTTCGTCCAGTCCAACTTGGAGGCCACCTTACCACTGTTGGTAAAGGTGTGGGTTTTGTGATATGACGGGTCATGACGGCCACACCGGGGTTACAGGTGAGTCTTGACTGTAGCACCTCGCTGTGATTTTGTGGATGGCATGTGGGCCCGGATGCTTTGAAATGTCCCGCATGTAGATAGAGCGGCTAGTCATATAGGAGTACTCAATATTGTGCACCGCGACCAAGGCGGAGAGGAAAACGAGAGAACTACGTAATTAATGTATGAGTTTAATTAGGGTAGTTTTGTAAAGTATGAGATACATTCCTCCAATCGCAAAATGCCTTGGTTCATGAGATTTGAGATTTGAGCCTTATAAACCGGAAGGGAGGGAGTACTACACACGGTGTAGTCTAGTCACCTGTTGAAATCTCTAGAAAGGCAAATACTCCTTTCCGGTTTACAGGGCTATACTAGTCCCTCCGTCTAGTTGTGTAAGTCATCTTAGGCTAGCCATAGTGGGAGTAACTTAGCTAGTAACATAGCGCACTCCAAGAATTTTTTGCTTATGTGGCAAGTAATTAATGAGAGGTGGTAACATAATATGTTAGTGTAACATAGCGCTTTTCAAGATAAGATGAGTCTACAAGCTAATAGATGAAGCCATCTAAAATACTACTATTATGTTACTTTGCATTATGAAGGTAGTAATTTAGGCTAGTGTCATATGCATGACACTAGTCTAAGTTACTCCCCACTATGACCAGCCTTACGAAAACCAAGTAGTCCCAAAACACTTAGGTGCGGTGCATTAACTTCTACCTTGTTTCTTGTTTCTTGACATATCAACCAATAAGAGATGAGAGGTGTGCATGCTTTTAATGACTTGCAATGGCTAGTTCATTGCATGCAATGCTATTAATTAGCAAATAAACATTGGTGACCCCAGGAGGAAACGGTGCTAAGCGCGCGGACCTATGCAGAATGAGTATCAACCAATGGATAATGGAGTTTAATTGTTAAACAATAGCAATTTTGTCTCATGCAAGAGCATGTCTAGTACTCCAAGGAACCGCACCACGCGAGCGTTCGCAACTGCCACATTCGGGTTGCGCTTGGCTCTTCTCCTCTTTGAGAAGACGAACAATAATGATTACTCCTACTTCTAGAGTATCGAATGCACTGCTGCATGTTCGTCCACCTCGTGTGGGAGGGATAGCGAAAGCTTCAACTTACTGCTCCTGCCTTTGCGTCCATGACAGGTGGGCCCAATAGGTGGTTGGCCCTCCTGTCATGCAGCCAAAGGCAGGTGCAGTTAAGGCACCGGAGCTCAGTCCGCGAGGGAGAGGGCGTTGTAGTAATGAAATTTCTCGTTCTTGTATGAGTTGACGAAGATAGGGGTTGCTTGCTTGCTAGGGTTGCTCACTACGTATATATAGGCCAGAGCCTTCGCTCTTGCTTGCTAGGGTTCCTCTATTCACACACTCTCATCCTCTCTAGATTTAAACAAGATAAGGGTAGTAACATTGTCTTTCTCCCTTCAAAAAACACTGGCTTTCTATCCTCACCGCTGGTTACAGATCCGGACGTACCCCCCTCCGCCGGTGAAGGGGAGGAGGGGCAGCGTTTAGGCCATCGTCGACAGCGAGGGAGGAGACCCACTGCTGGCCGCACCGTTATCTCTGGCCGAGCACCGATGTGGGAGGTCCTCCGATCCCTTCGTCATTGCCTGTGGGCGGATCCGGCCTCCCGCCGCCCACCTATCCACATCCCGACGACCTTCAGGTATATCTTCATTTGAAACCGCCTTAGCTCTACTTCCCCAGCTCACTACGTCGCTGCATGTGCATCATTTTCTACCTCTCAGCCCCTCTCGATCGGATGGTCAAACGTCACATATTTTTTTCTTCTTCTATTGTTAGAGGTACAACTACTTCATGGAGTCGAATCTTGTACTCCCTCCGTCCGAAAATACTTGTCATTGAAATGTATGTATCTAGATGTATTTTAGTTCTAGACACATCCATTTTGATGACAAGTAATTCCGGATGGAGGGAGTACTTGGTTTAAACAAGAAATGAAGTGGGGGTGGGGGAATTTAGTATGTACATCGGACTTGGTACAAACAGGAAGGAAAGGGGGTGAAAGTAGTACAGACTGGTCATCCAACCGGTCTCTTGGTCGAAAAGGGAAATATAGGGGTAACGTTGTACACAGTGGTATGACCAGGACTAGATTTTCTATCCACACATAGGAGTAGGTGGCTAGAGTGAACAAAAATGGGACCAACCCAGATATGTTTCTTGGATGTTTGTTTCTCGGGGCAACAAACTATGAATCACCACTTTATGCCCCTGTTTACGTACATGGTGCTGGACTACTGGTGCACCCACTATTATAAGCCATGACAAGTTTAGCCAAATGTTTTTGCCTGTAATTGTTTGAGACTCTGATTGTTTCCTCTGTGCCTTTTTGTGCAAACAGGGATATCCAATTCACCTGGTTGCTGTTGTGACCTTTTGGTGCACTGCACAAAACTCTTCTTAAAAGAAGTGACTTTTGTGTTGTTTAACTGGAATGTCAGAATGGAACAGTTGGTTCATTTTGGTGGAACTGCACAAAGGGAGATCTGTGTTCCAATCCTCATCATCCATATTGGCGCCATAACCTTCCTTTAGGTAAGAATGATATTTAATGCATGTGTTCATCTCTATTTTCTGACTGCCATGAGAAAATAATGTTGTTTTTACTAGTACACTTGTACTCCCTCACTAACAAAACCAATTCTGAATTAGAAGGCCAATCATGTACTTGGTTTCACCAACTGGTGAGGGGAAAGAGAAACAGAGCATGAAGAGGAAGAAGAAGAAGAATAAACAGTGCCAAGGCGATCTTGCTGAAGCCAGAGGCCTCAGTCGAGGCCATTCAAGGGCTCCGGCAATGATTTACCTTACATGTGAGACGATCCTCTAGGGAGCCCTTCCACTTCTGTTGTCTCACTTAATTAATTAGGAGTACTTAAGTACCACTAATTTATTACTGCCTAATTTTCCTGTTGGAGTTAAACAAATCTTTAGTCGGACTCTATGTTTAATCATGTACGTGTGTATGTTTGTCTATGGAGGTGAATCATGTGGTGGAGCAGGGAGGGAATATTATTAGTGTCATGACATAATAGTGCTATTGTTTTGCATGTCAATTTATTGCCATTGGTTCAATGAGGCAATGTTTTGCGTATTGTCCATCATGAATTTGATGCTACTGGTTGAGTAATATGCTAATGTCTTCCTATCCTTTCTCACTAAGCTAATGAAGGTTTCACCTTGTTCCTACTTGTGCAAACAGGGATCATGTTGTGCCTATCATACATTAAATGGAATTACACAAGACAATACAATGAACTGTATCCTAGTCAGTGCTTTAACTCTGCTGGAAGTTCTTGATAATCTTTCAATATAATCTCAGCACTGGTAAACAAGAGTGATTTCAACCATACATTTGAAGTGCACAAAAAATATATATTATTGTGTGATTCCAGTGAGTGATTTATCATCTCTTATGGGACTACATGAATAAGCTTTTTTTCTCAGGTTGGTACGGGCCTAAGGCCTTCATCCATATTAGTTTGCTATCATCTCTATTTGTATCGTGCTACTGTCATGAGAAACTCCTTTATCTTTGCACGTTAAAGTTTTGCAACCTATGATAAATGGCAATGCTTTGAGTGTTGAGTTGAGCTAATTGGCACTGATTAAATAAACTAATACCTCTATTTAAGCAAGACTACTATGTTGCTAACTTTACCCATTAAGATAATGAGGGTGATTCTATTTGTTAGTGTATGTTTCATAAACTAGTCCCACTATTACAGTAATCTCACTCTCTCAATATATGTGCCAACAGGGATGCTCGATTTTGGTGGAACTGCACAAAAACTTTGGGTGCTTCATTGCCTCGACAGCTTCCATCCTTTCCTGTCAGTTGCTAAACTCCGCAAGCTTTCTTCCTTTGATGTCAGTCGCTTGGCTTATCTTGGCTTCCAGTCAAAGGAAATAGTAATTGATGTGCTACCTCACACAGGTTGGTACTGGTCTTTATCCTGATTATTGTGCCTGTCATATGTATTGGTAATTTGGTATTGTGCTACTGTTTGCCGATTTCATAAAGGAGTAATTTGGAGCCTGAACTCGCAGGCAAATCATTACATCGGGTGATTTCAGTAGAAGTGCACAAAATGATCAGATGGACAGGTACTTATGCTGCTGCTATGTACTCCAAAGTTCACTCAGACAAGCATCGATGTTGACAAGAAGTACCTATATTCATTCGAGTATCAACTGGCGTCAACCAATTGTCAAACTCCAAGTGTTAGGAGAGTGAACGCCAAAAATATTGCTTGGTGCATAGCCCAGAAAAACGCAATCCAGTCTTTGGTCCCAACTTGTGCCTTTTGGTTATCGGCACATATGGTAGCGAACTATATGGCATGGAGTCTAAAGATTCCAAACAAGTTGGTTGACGCGTATATTCATCTGGCACTTAATCAGTCTACACGCCAAGGATGCTCCATTTCAGTTGAACTGCACAAAAAATTTGGGTGGTTCATTTTCTCAACCGCCTCCTTTCTCGTCTTCAGTGTAGAATTTTGGCGAGATACAGGACCAAGATGACCCAGTAAACTAGTTGGATGAAAGTAGTGGCCAAGTTGCTCAAACCTCCCTGGGCACGAGGCCACTATTTGAGGATAAACCTACAAGCAAACTTCAGATTGTCTGTGCTGCCTCTTATGTACTCGAAAGTTTACTCGTACAAGAACTAATTTTAGCAAGAAGTACCTCCGATTGAACACCATTTACCAGTCTGTACCCTAGGTAATTAAAGTTTGTCCATGGATCATATTGGTTGTGATCTCAATCATTTGGATGCATAAACATACTGAACATGCGTATATCTGAATCTTTTTGTAAATTATGTATGAATATTGTCGTGTGATCTATCAACCATTTGGATGCATAGATATGCTGAGCTTGTGTATATATGAATCTTTTGAGTTGTTGATTGTGAATGTTGGCTATGGATATGAACGTGTCCTGTGAACCTGAGTTTGATATGAATGTTTACCTTTTCTGTTGTATTTGTGTGTGAACTTGTTAGTATGCCTAATGTGGGGTATAAAATGCATGTCTCTTATAAAAGTAATGCGGTGTCCAATTTATGTTTTCCCTTCTAACCACCGCGGATGTGCTGCCGCGCACCCGAACCAGTGAAGTTTCCCACTCCTCTCCATCTGCGACTCCACTGCATCTTAATAAATAGTAACATCTTCGGTTTTAGCCTGGTTTTCCGTAGATTAACCAGGAAATTCTCTTCTTCTTAATTAATCGACGAGGCAATTCTTTTGCCTCCGTTTCGAAAAAAATAATTAGTAACGTCTAACTGAGGCAGTTAGTTAGATGCGTACACTTGGTGTAGTAGGATCTTTATTTAGTTTGATGCATACACTTGTTCTTTTTTGGTAGCCCTTTTGTAATGATGGCTGATGTTTGGTTTGGAAGGGAGAGATGTGTCTTCACTCTTCTGGCCTGCTTACTGCTTCTGTTACACCCCCAGCCCTGGTTGCTGCTGCTGCTGTTTTCAATGTACAATCAGTAGTATATTTCGTCTGTTGGTTGAATAAATGTGTTGTTAGAACGACAAACACAATGTTTTGGAAATCGTTGCACGGTTCGATCCTTTAGTGCCCCGTACCGTACGTAGCGCATACTATTTATCGTACGGAACACTTTTTTTTTTGAAACTCGGAACACATTTTCCACTTGTTGATAACATGCAGCCCATTGATGAAGGCCCAATAGAGAAGCCCATAATTAACCGGAAGGGGGCTCTCACATGAATCTGGCCCAGGTACATGCTCATGGTCCCCTAAACATACATAAGTAAATCAATAAATAAAGCTAATGCTCATGCACCAGTTCTTTGGGAAAATAGGTAGCCCAGTATTTCTTTTTGAAGAATACCCAAGCTAGGCTTGTTTGTTTTCTCCGAATTACTGGGCTACAAATCTTTCAAGACGAGGAGGGATGCATTCCGGCCTGGCTTAAGAGTATGGTCAATGTCTGTTAAAAGTAATATCAAAAGGGGTTGAAAGTTCCAAAAAAATTATAGCAAATGGGATATAAGTTTCTTTTTTTTGTTTTTGTTCTTCACTGATATCTTATACGTATTTCATTGGATTTAACATGACATGGTTCTAATTTATTTTTAAATTTGTTTTAGTATGGCTATTTAATTTTTGGATTAAGAATATTTCGTTCCCCAGCAAAAATTTGCGAATTTTCAAAATTTCCCACATATTTAGTTAATTTTTTGACCCTGGTACTGACCAGAAAATGGCCAGCAATTCTCAAAATGGAAAACGGGCTGCAATAAATTCCATATGAATTAGAAAATGAGTAAAAATTATAAAAATAATAGCAAATGGGCTGTACACGCCACAGATTTCGAGGCTGACTTGTTTACGCAAAGCTTTGTCAGTGAACACATGATTCTAGCAGCAGTTAGTGTTGGATGTCCATCCAACGGCCGACGTGCTTCTTCAATCTCTGATCTTCCTGCTCCAGCCGCCTAAACTAGCGCCGGCGGGACTGCCTGCTCCCTCCTCTTTTGGCCCGCTGTGATGCCGCGCAGCCTTCCCCTGCCCACCCTACTCCCTCCACTGGCCTGGCCGCACGCAATCAACTACCTCCTTATTACGCGAAAAAAATGATTCCTCCCACTGACATCTAGGGCGCACCGGTTGGGAGGCTGGCATGTGGGCCTACTAAGTTGACGCGTACGCAGGGCTTGTCAACTTAGTCAACAAACGATTCTAGCAGCAGTAACCATTGGATTTGAATCGAACGGTCCTGTTGCTTCTTCAACCACTGCTCTTCTTGCACCAGCCACCCAAACTAGCGCCGGGGTGACCGCCTGCTCCTGCCTCCAGTGGCCGGCTGTGCTACCGATGAGGCCTCATCGCCCCCTACTACTCCCACCGCTAGCCAGGCCCTGCGGCGACGACAGACTCACACCGCAGCCGAACCAGTGAACCCTCGTACTCCTCTCCGCGTGGGCATCCACTGCCGCGTCTTCCCCGTCTCCGTGTCGTCCCCTTCCTAGGCCTCGTCGTCGTCCACCGCCTTGGTGCTCTCGGCGCGGCGTGGTCAACGTGGTCAACGACATTCCATCGGAAGAGTACTGTACGTGGAGAGGCTCACAGCTGGGCCCACGGCCACAGCCCAGTTTTTTTGTGATTTGCCAAGTAAGTCGCTTTGTCAGGCCTGTTGGGCTGCAAATCTTTCAAGACGAGGAGAGCTTTCATTCGGCTGGCCGAGAAAATGGCCCATCAGTAATGAGAAATGGGCTGTACATTTTTAAAACACATCAAACCGGCAATTAGTTTCAAATATCTTTTCTTCATTTCAAGATTTGAAATTACATTAATTTTTATGCATGGAGAATTTGTTGGATTTTATATTGATATACATTTATTTTTAAAATCAGTTTGAATGGGAGTCGAAATTTCGGGATTAAAATCAGTTCGGACCGCACCGAAATATGCAAAATTTTGTATAATTCTTTAACCGTGGCCACAATATGGGTTGTAATGCTAACAAAAAGAATATGGGCTCCAAAAAAACCTTAATAATTAGCAAATGGGCTGTAAATTATTAGAAATAATGGCAGATGGGATGTATGTTGTTTTCCACAGACTTGAGGCTTTCCTAAAAAAATGGTTGACGCACAAGCAGTGACTGTTGGATGGCCATCCAACGGCCATCGTGCTGCTTCAATCTGTGCTCTTCCTGCTCCAGTCGCTCAAACAGGCGCCGCCGGGACTGCCTGCTCCCTCCTCCCCACGGCTGGCTCTGCTGCCGCGCAGGCCTCACCGCCCCACCGTACTCCCATCGCTGGCCTAGCCATCCCTCTACTCACCCACACCTGCTGTTATTATCCGGCGACGGCAGATGAACCGGTAAACCCTCGTACAGTCGTACTCCCCTCCGCGTGGGAAACAACTGCCGAGTCTTCCCTGCCTCCGTGTCGTTCCTTTCCTAGGCCTCTTCGTCATCCACAGCCTGGTGCTCTCGGTGCGGCCTGGTCCATGTGGTCAACGACCGACATGCATCTGAAGTGGACTTTACATGGAGAGGCCGACAGTTGGGTCCACGGCCGCATGCAAGGAAATGCCTCCTTATTACGCGCAAAATAATGATTCCTCCACCTAACATCAGGGACCCACCGAAAGGGCCTCTGTATTTCGCGAAAAAACCGTTACCGCCGTTGACAGCTCGGACCCACTAGCTATGTCTTCGCACGCAAGGAAGTGCCTCCTTATTACGCTCAAAACAATGAATACCCCCCTGCTAGCTGGGATCCACCTTGGTGGGAGGCTGACTTGTGGGCCTACTAAGTTGACGGGGACGGAGCGCTTTGTCAACTTAGTCAATATGCACGATTCTAGCTCCAGTGACCGTACGATGTCCATCCAACGGCCGTAGTTCTTCTTCAACCTCTGGTCTTCTTGCTCCAGGCGCCCAAACCAGCGCCGGTCGTGCCTCGTGCTCCTGCCTCCCGTGGCCGATTGCGATGCGGCGGAGGCCTCACCGCCCCCTACTACTCCCACCGCTGGCCAGGCCATCCTTCTACTCACCCACACCCCCTGTTATTCTGCGGCGACGGCAGCCTCACACCACAGCGAACCAGTGAACCCTCGTACTCCTCTACGCGTGGGCATCCACTGCCGCGTCTTCCCCAGCTCCGCATCGTCCCCTTCCTAGGCCTTGCTGTCGTCCACTGCCCTGGTGCTCTCGGCGCGGCATGGTCAACGTGGTCAAGGAACGGCTTCCATCGGACGTGGACTGTACGTGGAGAGGCTGACAGTTGGGTCCACGGCCGCAGCAAGGAAGTGCCTCCTTATTACGTGCAAAATAATTATTCCTCCACCTGACAGCGGGACCCACCGGACGGGCCACCGTATATCGCCCCCTGACTGCTGGGACCCACCAGCTACATCTTCACACGCAAGGAAGTTCCTGACAGTCGGGATCCACCTGGTCGAAGCGTACGTAGCGTTGTCATTCTGGTCGCGAACGTGTACGTACATATATACTGGTTGATGTAGAGGCGCGCACGTGTCGTAGTAGAGGCGGCCAGGGTGCAAAAAAGAAAATACGGCCACGTGTGTGTACATACGGGCGGGGTCTCGAACGCCTACTCGTGCATACACACGGCCAGGGCTCGTGTACATGGCTGGGTCGGAACGGAGAAACAACGTCATCGTCGTGTTCATGGGGAGGCAACGGAATGCATCGTGTTCATGGGGAGGCAACGGAATGCTCGTGTTCATGGGGAGGCAACGGAATGCGTCGTGTTCATCGGGAGGGCTTGGACGGAATAGGCGATGGAAACCAGGCCTGGCGTACTGCAGAACGGAGGAAACGACCTTGTGTTCGACCGGCCACGTTTGAAACTGGATCCTGTTCATCAGGAGGGGTCTGGCGTACCGCAAAACAGAGGAAACGGACCTCCTACAGTCGAAACGGGGGTCCTGTTAATCGGGAGGGGTGTGGCGTACCGCAAAACGGACGAAACGGACTTGTGTTGGAGCGCTACGGTCGAAACGGGGGTCCTGTTCATCGGGAGGGGTGTGGCGTAATGCAAAACGGGACTCCACGGGATACTGTTCATCTCCACCGTCGACCCCCTCCAGCCTCCACGAGCTATTGTTATTCCACCGTCGACCTCCTCCAGCCTCCACCTGCGACTGTTCATCCACGGGCTCCTGCTCATCCAGCCTCCACCGCGCGCTACTCCACCGGCTACTGTTCAACCAGCCCTCTCCATGAGCTCCTGTTCAACCACCCCTCCACGGGCTACTATTCATCCTGCCCTCCACCGTCTACTGTTCATCCTGCCCTCCACGGGGTGGTCCTGTTCATCCAGCCCTCCACGGGGTCCTGTTCATCCAGCCCCAACCGGCTCGATCGATTGGGGTCCTGTTCATCCAAAGGCAACACCACGGGGTCTTGTTCATCCACCCCCACCGGGAACTATTCATCCAACCCCCCCCCCCCCCGCAACTCTCACTGTTCATCCAGAGGCAGCATCGATCGTCTTCAGTTAGCAGCAGTAGCGAAGGAATCACTCGATCGGTTCAGTTAACAGCCATTGATCGATCGCTCCGGTTCAGTAACGCGTAGCCTGCAGTGCAATCGCTCGGGTTCAGTTAGAGCCCAGCACCTCGCTCGAGTTCAGTTAGAGCCAACGCCTCACACACACGCACATACGTATACGAGAGACACGCGCATCACTTGGCCCCGACCTCCCACCGTAACCGAGAACTCCCCGAAATTTTCCACCCCCTCTCTTCTACCACATTTTTTTCCGTCATGGACGTCCCAAAGAATGTCATGCAGCTGCGTCTCCGGCTCGCCCAGGAAGAAAAGCCCATTTTTTGTCATGATTTTTTGTCATAGAAGTAGGAGCCCACCACATCTATGATGATACCGGGTTTTGTCACAATTATCGTCATAGAAGTGTCAAATGTATTACAGGAAAAAAAATTGTTCGGCCCAAAATGTCACGGATGTGTCTTTTTTTTGTAGTGCTTCTCATAAATGGTAGTAACGTTGTGTCTACAGCATATGGATCGCCTTTCACCATCATTGGATAGTTTTATCCAAGGAAGAGCGAGTTTTCTCCAAGACTATCAATACTGAACCAGGGAGAAGGTGTTGGCGCTAGCACACTAGTATCCATCCCGAATACCCTGCAACGGGTGTTGGAATAGGTTCGGAGCGGGCGACCATGGGAGACAACACCTGCTACCTCAGTAGTAACAATCACGGTGCACTGTATACAGACAAGAAGGGGTGATCCATCCGAATTAGTTGTCAGGCGCGACTGAGTATATAAGTTCTACTCGTCCTCATGCTCGTGATCATCACCATCGTCATCTCCCCCTTGGTTATAAAATTTTTCAAGTATGGATGGTAGAATGTTCACAGGACATTGGAAACACAAGAAGAAGGTTAATTAGTAAAGGGAAACCCGCATGCATGTGGATGAAACAATTATAATTACGGTGGAAGACAAACGTACCGAAACTATGAGGATCCAATGCAAAAACAGTGCCATGAGTGATGGCAGCAAACACAAGACTGTCGTATTCAATTGCATCACACTACTCATCCGTGTACAGAAACTGATTTTTGAGCAATATCCATCCAGTCGAACCACGAAGGACGGTAACAAGCTTGTCGAAGATAGCAACAACTTGATAGTTCTTGTAATTCCAAGAGCGGTTGGGAACTCGACAAAATGCTATCTTCCATAGACGACAGTCACCATTATCGTATTTGAATCTACATAGATCACCTGTGTGCTCAACCTCAGGGCACTCGGAGATTTTGGAAGTGGAATCCACTGACGAGTGTACACATTCACAAGTTCCCACTCGCAATTGTACCCAATATAAACAACCCAATATCCATTTGTGCCCAGGCCTTACCCTGAAGCGATGGCATCTTGACATCACACGCATCGTTATCAAACGGCATCAACTTGCACAAGGCGAGGCCTCCGTCGTTCGCGCCCATGCGAATAGCCTTATAGCCAAGAAGATAAGGGAGATCAAACCGTTCCTGGACCCTTGGGTTCCTTGTAATGATGTTATTAGTATAGTCGAGAATGGTCTTGAACGAACCCGCCATACTAGTCTAGGTGATGACATCGCACGGATCAATGAGTTCCCCCACCACGTCATCTTTCATATCAGGGCAAGAATAACAGGGTCGTTTCCGGCTTGTTCCCTCCATGGAGAAGACGATTTAATAATGGCAGAAGGAAGGGTGAAGGCAAATGGAGGAGGGAGGAAGAGCATGCAACAACAGTTCCAAATCGAGAGGGGAAGGCGAAGAGTCGGTGGACGGTTGCCAGTTTGCCACGGTACACGGAGAGGTGCCCCGGCCTACACGTCCTTTTAGAAATTGTACAAAACGACTCGCCGTCGACTCACTAACATGTCGGAACGGGACCACATGTCAACGAAACATGGTGTATAATTTCTCGTGCAAAATGCGATCTGGCCGCGTGGCCCGAGGTGCCGCATTAGTTATCAACCTTTATTTTTTTAACATACAATCTGAGTGGATAGCTCCTGTGGTCATCACAAGTGAGCGGATATATAGGTGGGCTAGGTGGGCAGGCGGCAACAATCTAAGTGCTAAAAGAGTTAATCTCAAAAAAAGAGTTCATCCAATGCTTGGTTTTGTTTGGATTTTCCAACTATGACCACTTCATAGAGTGAATCAATGGCTTACATTCAAAGTTATTCTCATACTATAGAATGGTATAGGAACGTGGACAGATTTGGTTGATTTTATATCGCTGAATAATATAAAATATTATGAGTGCAGACGCTCCACCCCGAGGTTTGTTGCTCCTTCTCGGTCGTCGGGAATCTATGTTCTTCCACTCTTTCGTCTAAGACATGAGCGTTGTTCATCCTTTTGCCGACACGCAGGAGATCTATATGCCTCCATTTTGCACAATCATACTATATGCCTCCATGACACGCGGGACATCTAGCATAAAGGTTGCGTGTCATGCAAGAAAATGGAGATATGCAGTGCGTAAGTGAGTCATGCACTTCGATGGCACCTAGTACTACTACACAACATTTGTTCTCCTCGATGGCACGTGAATAGTGCACGTACTCAATGACAGAGCACGGGATGCTAGCCATGGACATGATTGGCCCTTTTTGAAGAGAGTACTAATAAATAACTTTGATGTGTCCCGTCAACTCGCAGAACGACGAGAAGCTTGCTTACTACGCCTTCTCCCTCGCCAACGCGTGCGCAGTGGCTCGCGGGACGGGGAGAAACTTTTGCATACAAGCGGTGGAGGTGCAGTAGTTCATTTGGTGTCAGATTGCCAGAAGTACTACTGTAGTACCATCATTATTGTTCGACTTCCGGAAGAGGAGAAGAGCCAAGCGCAAGGTCACCTACTAACCTAGTATAGTACTACTATAGCCAAAGCTAGTCCACCTTTTTAGAGCATGGTTAATTAATATAGGCGGCTCTTGTGGTGGCACATCATTTAGAGCAAGTACTCTCTTCGTAGGAACAATGGAAGTGAAACAAAAGTTGGATTGGATGCTAGATTGCCAATTAAAACATGATTACATCGGAAAAAAATCCTATAGCATTCTATCCTATGAATCAAACGACCAATGTAGGAAAATTATGAGGGGGGTCTCTCCAACAGTGTTCCTCGGCTCGCACCTAGCATCACGGTGGTCAAACTTGGAGTCATTCATCTGGTACACATGGCATCTCAGATCTGGACACAAGGTGACGCGACCTCTTACTTACATCGCCATTTGAAGCGCCGCGTCGGTGGAGGGCTAGCATACTCCAATATTATGTTGGCTCTATGTGATGTGGAAATTTCATATACTAATCGAATGCTGGCTATACTACTATGGTACTCACACTCCAAGAAGTGACTCGAAAACCATTCATAAATTGAGTCTATGACATGCATTTGCAAATGTACCATTCATTACATACAACAAGTCATGAACACACAACGACAATGAGGATACATGTTGGATTATAGATTATTTCCAACAAAACATTCTAGTAAATACTGATGTTTTCATCACACAAAAAATAACAAGTAATGAAATGAACTTCAACTCAACCAATCCTCGGCGTTGGAAACGCTTGCTTTGAACCATAGGTGCTCTGGGAAGGGCCAGCTATTGTCAATATCGAGAGCAACGCATGACTGATCATCCAGGTTGAAGCGGCATATATCAGGACTAGGGTAGGGAACCACCGCAATGTCCGAGGTATAGATACAGTTGCTTCTCATAAATGGTAGTAACATTCTGTCAACAGCAGCTGGATCGCCTTTCAGCATCATTGGATAGTTTTGTCCAAGGAAGAGCGAGTTTTCTCCAAGATTATCAATACTAAACCAGGGTGAAGGTGTTGGCACTAGCACACTAGTATCCATCCCGAATACCCTGCAACGGGTGTTGGGATAGGTCTGGAGAGGGCGACCATGGGAGACAACACCTGCTACCTCAGTAGTAACAATCAAAGTGCACTGTATACAGACAAGAAGGGGTGATCCATCGGAACTAGTTGCCAGGCGCCACTGAGTATATAAGTTCTTCTCTTCCTCATGCTCGTGATCATCACCATCGTCATCTCCCCCTTGGTTATAATTTTTTTGAGTATAGGTGGTGGAATGTTCACAGGACATTGGAAACACAAGAAGAAAGTTAATTAGTAAAGGGAAACTTGCTAACCCACATGCATGTGGATGAAACAGTTATAATTATGGTGGAAGACAAATGTGCCGAAACTACGAGGATCCCATGGAAAAACAGTGCCACGAGTGGTGGCAGCAAACACAAGACCCTCATATTCAATTGCATCACAGTACTCAATCGTGTACAGAAACTGATTTTTGAGCTATATCCATCCAGTCGAACCACGAAGGGCGGCAACAAGCTGGTCGAAGATAGCAACAACTTGATAGTTCTTGTAATTCCAAGAGCGGTTGGGAACTCAACAAATTGCTATCTTCCGTAGACGACAGTCACCATGATCGTATTTGAACTTACGTAGATCATCTGTGTACTCAACCTCAGGGCACTCGGAGATTTTTGGAAGTGGAATCCGCTGACGAGTGTACATATTCACAAGTTCCCACTCGCAATTTTACCCAATATAAACAACCCAATCTCCATTTGTTCCATCCCAAGCCTTACCCTGAAGCTATGGCATCTTGACATCACACATATCATTATCAAGCAGCATTAACTTGCACAAGGCGAGGCCTCCGTCATCCGCGCCCATGCGAACAGGCTTCTAGCGAAAAAGATAAGGGAGATCAAACCGCTCATGGACCCTTGGGTTCCTTGTAATGATGTTATTAGTTGATTCGAGAATGGTCTTGAACGAACCTGCCATGCTAGCCGAGGTGATGACGTCGCACCGATTAATGAGTTCCCCACCACGTCATCTTTCAGATCGGGGCAAGAATAACGGGGTCGTTTCCGGATTGTTCCCTCCATGGAGAAGACGATCGAACAATGGCATAAGGAAGGGTGAAGGAAAATGGAGGAGGGAGGAAGAGCGTGCGACTGCAGTTCCAAATCGAGAGGGAAAGGCGAAGAATCGGTGGATGGTTGCCAGTTTGCCATGGTACACAAAGAGGCGATGTCGGTGTCAAAACCGACGGATCTCGGGTAGGGGGTCCCGAACTGTGCGTCTAGGCCGGATGGTAACAGGAGGCAAGGGACACGAAGTTTTACCCAGGTTCGGGCCCTCTTGATGGAGGTAAAACCCTACGTCCTGCTTCATTAATATTGATGATATGGGTAGTACAAGAGTAGATCTACCACGAGATCGGAGAGGCTAAACCCTAGAAGCTAGCCTATGGTATGATTGTTGTGTTCTATGTTGTCCTACGGACTAAAACCCTCCGGTTTATATAGACACCGGAGAGGGTTAGGGTTACACAAAGTCAGTTACAATGGTAGGAGATCTACATATCCGTATCGCCAAGCTTGCCTTCCACGCCAAGGAAAGTCCCTTCCGGACACGGGACGATGTCTTCAATCTTGTATCTTCATAGTCCAGGAGTCTGGCTAAAGGTATAGTCCGGCCATCCGGACACCCCCTAATCCAGGACTACCTCAGTAGCCCCTCAACCAGGCTTCAATGACGACGAGTCCGGCGCGCAGATTGTCTTTGGCATTGCAAGGCGGGTTCCTCCTCGAAGTACTTCATAGAAGATTTTGAACACAAAAATAGTGTCCGGCTCTGCAAAATAAGTTTCCACATATTGCCATAGAGAGAATAATATTTACACAAATCTAATCTGCTGACGTATTCCGTAGTGTGACACACCACGACCAAGCCTTTATCCGAGTCATTTCATTATCCCACCTCAGCGCGTCATGCGAGGCAGTTTCCTTGGCACGTCTTGTTAAAGCAGAGATCGTGTCCCCTTATTCCGGGATTCTCATCAATATGGGCGTGGGTAACCCAACCGCTTCTAGGACTCCTAGATTATAGGCAAGTCCAAACGGACACAGAGAGGACGCTTGATATTCACCCTCTTTATAAAGGGACAAGGCTTTTATTTTTCCCTCCCGTGCTCAATCGAATCCTTCCCCCACCTCAAGCTCAAACGCCCAAAGTTCAGGTCAGGTGCTCCGAACCTTCAGTCATGTCCGGATCTAGCCTTCAAGGCCGATGGGTGCCTTCCTCCGTCACGGAAGAAGACATCAAAAAGTTGAGGGAGGCCAGATATCTGACCGCCGAGATTTTGCATCGGCTGCCTCCCCGGGGGCAGGCCATCCCCTCCCCCGAACCCAATGAGAGCATCGTGTTCGTCTCCCACTTCCTCCGAGGTCTAGGCCTTGCTCTGGATCCTTCCGTCAGGGGCTTGATGTTTTATTACAGGCTAGATTTCCATGATCTAGCTCTAGACTCCTTTCTTCATATCACGACATTTATTGTCGTGTGCGAGGCCTTCCTCCGGGTTACCCCTCACTTTGGCCTATGGCTCAAGACTTTTGAAGTAAAGCCGAAGATGATCGAAGGGCAACATGCGGCGTGTGGAGGTGCCTCAATACGCAAGATGACGGGAGCTTCATGGCCCAAAGGTTCCATTCTAGAGGTGTCTGAATTGTGGCAACAGGAGTGGTTCTACATCACGGCTCCTAGAAGTGCCAAGTGGGCGGCCACCCCCGTTTTCCGCTCGGGCCCTCCACCACAACTGATGTCATGGATTAGCAGAGGACTGAGCTGGGGTCCAGCCAAGGACGTGCCTATACTGCAAAGCCGCATTCGAGATCTCTTTAATGGAGATTTTAGTTTGGTTGCGGTAATACAAGTTATGCTGGTCCTTCAAGTCCAGCCTTGCAAACGCCAGCCCCTTCGCTTATGGGAGTTCAATCCTGAGGGACCGCATGTCATTCAAAATTTCCTCGGCATGACGCACGAGGAGATGTACAAGTCATTCTTCGGACCTCAGGTAGAGTGTCTGGAAATCACCGAGGACGTGGGCCTGAGCAGTAACCGCGTCGCCGAACAGGTAAGGAATCTTTCGGCCGAACATACTATCTCTCATTTGTTACGAAGTTATCTTTGAGAGTTTGCTTTTTGACCAGGACTGGCTAACATAGGCGAAGTTGATTCGGTATTCGGCCCCCCTCCCTGAGGGTTTGGAAAATCCGGTACTGGAAAAGATGCTCCAGGTCGCACCCTGCCCGGAGCCCTTGAAGGAAGATACCGGGGAGGATAATACGGGCGGATGCGGGCCCCCAACGCTGCCCATTCTAACCGAGGGAGCAAGCGTCTCCATGAAGGAAGACGACCAGAGGAGGAAAAGGACTGCGCCCGGGGATTCTGAAGCCGATGCTTCCAAACAGGAGAAGAAGTCTCCCACAGAGGGTCCTACCTTGGGGGTGCTTTTGCCGCACAAAGTCCGTTGGGGGATCAATTCTCCAGCGAGTTGTAAGTGACCCGAGATACTGTAATAGCACAGGTATGCCATCTTTTCTTCTGAGGAAATAACCACCGCATATATCTTTTGCAGTTCGGGCCTTAGCCCCTCTCAAATGAGCTCGTCTTTGGGGGATCTTCTTCCAGAGATGACGGAGAGCGAAACGCCTCCTCCGGACTCCTCCACTCCAGAAGCGAGCGACCCCGAAGTGTCGTCGTGAAGGGCCTCTCCGCATACGGTGAGGCAAGAAGATAATCCCATTGACCCCCGGAGCTCCCAGTGTCTGGATCCCGAAGAGAGCAGACAAAAGAGTCCGGCACCGTCTAGTGTGCGATCGGGTGTTCTGAGGGAGTTGGTGGGGCGAGCAGCCATCTCAGATGAACACCGTATGCTGATGAATACGGTGGTGGAGAGAATCGCGTCCGCCAAAAGCGGATTGCATGAAGCTTTTATGAGTCTAGTGACAGGCTTTGAGGTACGTAAAATAATGTATGATAGTCCTGCACATGCTAGGTGTGCCCTGTGTAGATAGTAGCCCCTGAGACTCTGGTTGTCGTCGGAAACGACGACGAACAGAGGATCATATTCCCAGGTAATAACCATACTGCCTCTATGTGCAGGTGATGGAAGCTCTGGTGGCTAGCCGGACTAGCGAGTTTGCCCATTTAGAACGGCAGTTGGATGCGGCAGACGCCGACATCGAGCTTGTTAACAAAAGGCTTGACGAGGCACAGGGTAAGTGTCATTATCTGGTAAACGCCACATAGGAAGAGCAGCATGATGCCAGTATCTTTAATATGTTATGACTGCAGATGGAGCTGCCACTGTTGAAGCCTTGCGGGCAGAACTTGCCCGAGCCAAGGAACAAGCGAGGTTGGGTAATGCGGCTGCTTTGAAGGCGGCCAAAGAGTTGCAAACCGAGAAGGCCGCGCATGGCGAGAGCCGAGATAAGATGGCCAAGATGGCCATAGAATTAAAAGCCGCCGCTGACCGTTGCCGGGTTCTTAAAAAGGAAAACCAGGCGAAGGCATCGGACCTTAAGAAGGCTGCTGCGACGAGAAAAGACCTCCGCTCTGCTCTGAGGGCAAAGAAGGAGGAGCTGCGGGAAGCCGGGGATATTGTAGCTGGGAAATCCTTTATGTTGCGGAGGAAGTTCGGAGATCCACGGTATGCCCCTCTGGATCGGCTGTGGAGTTCGGAGGATGTGTATATGGATTTGGCAGCGAGCGCTGCCGATGCGGCCAAGTACTTCCAGGGTCAGACGGACCATGAAGTAGACCAGCTGTTTTGGAGACAATTCCATTCTCCTGAGCGTCCGCTTTTGTTGACTGACCAATTAGCCGAATGGGCCGAACTAAATAGGTTGTCCGGACTCTCCATGAGGTCTGTTGTGGATCAGCTATGGCCGAAAAGGTCAAAACCGAACAACTATTTCAGCTTGGTGCAGCAGTTCCTTGACGTGGTGCCGCGCATTAATGCGATGAAGAGGTAGGCGTGCATAGAGGGCGCACGGATGGCCTTTGCCTGTGTTAAAGCATACTGGGCGGAGATGGATGCTACCACTGTTGCAGCGCGGGATTCGGCCATAGGTCGAAGGGCTGCTGAGCACTACTTTGAAGAAGTTCTTGAGGGTGCTCGTTTGATAGAGATGCAGTGCTCAAAAAATATTATGTTTGAGTGATATGTAATCTCATTGTAAGCGAAATGCTTTTATAGATTTTTATAAGGCTATTTTTATACTTTTGCCTGAAAGTAGTGTGATGCCTCCTGGGCGGCCGTTTATGTATACATGTGTATAACCTGAAAGATTGTAGTCGTCGGCTTCAACCGCCACGCATATAATGTGGAGGTGCTTGCAAAAACACGCGTTCACACTTGACCCAACGTCTTGGTCCTATTAAGGAGGTGATAGCGGAGCGAGCGAGGCAACCGGACTATAATGCTTTAGCACTTTCACTTAGCCATAGGAGTTTGACAGTGGGGCTACTAGATAGCCCCTAGTGGCTCCGCACTCTCCCGATCCCGGGGTGCGTACATGCCTGGCCGGAAAATGGCCCTTCGTTAAGGCGGAGGAATTCTAACATTCCAACAGGTCATCGAGTGGTTGAGCAGTCTCACGCTATATCATGACAGTCAGTTTTCGGCTTTCTCTACTGAGGTGCTCGTCCGGATGAACCAGGGCACAATCGCAGTAGTTCTCCTGGTGCTACCTTAGCCGGTAAAGCGGAACGTAAGGCACCAAAACACAGGATCCGGGCAAACCCAAGACCAAAGACAATGATTCGGAGCTGATGCATATATAGGGCCAAACTCGCGACGCCGAACACTCCCTAAGGTATTCGGTCTTTGTGGTATAAACTGGGCCTAAGTAATGGCCTTTGTAAGAAGCCCCTTGTGTCTAGGTACGTGCATTGTTCTGGCGTGGCCACTTGCCAAGACGTTAGCATCCTTCTCAACGGTGGATATGTATCAACAAGAGACAGTAAAAAAGGTTTACACAGGGTCTTAATCTAAAAAGAATCCTTGGAGCGGGTCCCTGCTGCACATCTGCGCCTGTGTCTCCGTTGTGCCGTATCCTGGACGGGTGTAGCACGATGATCGTCTGTAAAAGAGAGGAATTTAGGTGAGAAAGTTGTCGTGCAAAAAGATAGTTTTTTTAAAGAAACCATGTATAATTCAAGATGAGAAGAAATTGCCGCTTGTCTGCGTGCGTTGAGCCCCTTGTATTGACAAATAGGGGTGTGACCATTTATTTGGTATAAGTAGCGGTGCCGGACTCGATTAGTTGTGTTTGAGGTCTTGATGACCTATTGGACGCTTTCCTGGTCCGGGCGCCTTTAGTGTGCGGCTGCCAAGGCAGCCTCACTCTCTTCGGCGCGCAGAGATCGCTTGATAATTCCATGCACTGAAATGATGCCACGTGGACCGGGCATCTTGAGTGTGAGGGAGGGGTAGTGTGGTATTGCATTAAAGCGAGCGAAAGCTTCGTGTCCGAGCAGTGCTTGATAGCCACTTTGAAACGGAGCGATGTGGAAGGTTAAATGCTCGCGATGGAAGTTATCGGGGGAGCCGAATATAACTTGTAGTAGGAGGGAGCCCATACAACGAGCCCCTGGGCCTGGCGTTACTCCTTTAAAGGTAGTGTTGCTATGGCAAATTTGTGTTGGGTCTAACCCCATCCTGCGGATTGTATCCTGATATATTAGGTTTAGGCTGCTGCCGCCGTCCATCAAGACTCGTGTGAAGTGATATCCGCCAATTACTGGGTCTAATACCAGGGCAGCCCATCCTGCGTGTCGATTATTTGCTGAGTAATCGCGATGGTCGAAAGTGATCAGTTGAGACCACCAGTGGCAGGACCTCGCGGTGACAGGCACTTGGGTATGTTTTCCTGGGAGTGTCGCGTTGTTTTTCCCCTTGATCACGTGTAACACGTTTACTGTTTTGACTTTTGGTGGAAATTTATTTTGTTCCCCCGTGTCTTGCTTGGGAGGCTCGTCCTCGTCTTCACTTGGTGTATCCTCCCCCTTGTGTATGGCGTTGAGCTTGCCGGACTGCTTGAAGTCCCCACATTCCCTGTGGGTATGATTAGCAGGTTTACCAGGGGTACTACGGATCTGACATACTTGGTCCAGAATTTTCTTGAGGCTGGACAATTCATCCCTGGTAACTTTAGGGGGCGGCTTTTGACCTGGCCGAGAGCTTTTGAATCCGGCATTTACTGTCGTGCCCTTCATGTTGTCTTCTTTATTCCGGCGTTTGCTATTGCTGTTGCACCGTGATTTCCAGTTTCCATCTCTAACTTCAGATGTACTGGGGTCGCTGGTGCTGCATCTGGCTAGCCAGCTGTCCTCACCCGCGCAAAAGCAGGTCATGAGGTTTGTTAATGCGTCCATCGTTCTCGGCTTATTTTGGCCGAGGTGTCTGGCGAGCCATTCATCACAGACGCTATGCTTGAAAGCTGCCAAGGCTTCAGCGTCCGGACAGTCGACAATCTGGTTCTTTTTAGTAAGAAACCTGTTCCAAAGCTTTCGGGCTGACTCTCCGGGCTGTTGAGTTATATGACTCAAATCATCCGCATCCGGAGGTCGGACATAAGTCCCTTGAAAATTTGCCCGAAAGGCGTCTTCGAGCTCTTCCCAACTTCCAATGGAGCTTTTGGGGAGGCCTTTAAGCCAGTGATGAGCTGGCCCTTTGAGCTTGAGGGGTAAGTACTTGATGGCGTGGAGATCATCTCCTCAAGCCATATGGATATGAAGGATGTAGTCCTCAATCCAGACCCCGGGGTATGTTGTTCCGTCGTATGTCTGTATGTTTACGGGTTTGAATCCCTCTGGAAATTCATGGTCCAGCACCTCATCGGTGAAACATAGGGGGTGTGCGGCACGCCTGTATCTGGGTGTACCGTGTTGTTCGGATGTTTGTTGTGTTGCATTGTATGCTGGGGTGCACTTGCGTGGTCCATAGATGGATCTTGTTGCGTCGTCCTTTGGGTGCGAGCCCTCGCATGGGTCGCGTATTGTATTGTGAGTGGCATTGTATGCCGCTTTGTGTTGATAGAGGGGTCGTCTATCCGACCAGGTGGCTGCTTTGATATTTGGTTGTGGGGGGTCTGAGGCCTCCTCATCAAATTCAGGTAGCACCTTCCGCTTTGGGTAGCTCTTGGAGGGGCGATTGTCGCCGTGCATCGCTGCTGTGTTGAGTATTTCACTCCATCTGATTTGGAGTGTGTCTTGCGCAGCCTTGAGCCTTTGCTTCTGCTCTTTCAGACTCCTCGCGGTGGCAACAAGCCTTTTACGGGCATTCTGCTGCTCCGAGTGCCTGTCCGGCGTTATGTCGTCCAGACCATTATCCTTAATAGAATTTGTTTGTTCGGTTTGATTATCCGGATTGTCGTTGTCCGGCAGCGGTTCGCCCTGCTCCAGCGCTGGGTCTGTGTGATCGCTATTTCTATCGAGGCGGGATTTGGGGCGGCGCTTTAGTCGCCGGTTTGACTGCTTTTCGAGGGAACAAGCCTTCGGTGCGTCCTTCCGCTCTCCGTCGTCATCTTTTGGTGCGCCCACCATGTATACGTCATATGACGACGTGGCGTTCCAGGGCCCAATAGGCGCTGGTTCTTCATCGTCTCCTTCATCGGCGTCCATACCGTCGATGTCTTCAGAGTCGAAGTCGAGCATGTCGGTTAAATCATCGATAGTGGCTACAAAGTGCGTGGTGGGTGGGCTTTGAATTTCTTCATCGTCCGTATCCCAATCTTGCTGACCGTAGTCCGGCCAGGGCTCTCCTGATAAAGAGAGACACTTTACTGATTTCATAATATCGCCGAAGGGCGAGTGCTGAAAGATGTCTGTGGTAGTAAACTCCATGATCGGCGCCCAATTGGATTCGATCGGCAGAGGCGCGAATGGTTCGGAGTCCGGAGAGGAGTCCGGCTCCTTGGAATCATGAGTCTCGCGGAGTGCGGGGCTGGCGTTCGGCTCGATCACCGTTGGGATCGCAGCCCCCGAGGCAGCGTCCAACCGCCCATCCTCGATCGGCGCAGTTGGCTCCGAATTAAGGGTCGAGGCCGATGCGGGTGCGGCCTCCAGGGCACCGTTCGGCGGCAGAGCTAGATCATGCTCATCGGGACAGTGCGGCATGCTCGGCTGTGGCTCGAATCCATCGAAGATCAAGTCCCCGCGGATGTCAGCCGTGTAGTTTAAACTTCCAAATCTGACCTGACGGCCAGGGGTGTAGCTTTTGATCTGCTCCATATGGCCAAGTGAATTGGCCCGCAGTGCGAAGCCGCCGAAGATGAAGATCTTTCCGGGGAGGAAGGTCTCACCCTGGACTGCATCGCTATTGATGATCGTAGGAGCCATCGAGCCTGACGGCGACGACACAGAGGAACTCTCAATGAAAGCACCAATGTCGGTGTCAAAACCGGCGGATCTCGGGTAGGGGGTCCCGAACTATGCGTCTATGCCGGATGGTAACAGGAGGCAAGGGACACGAAGTTTTACCCAGGTTCGGGCCCTCTTGATGGAGGTAAAACCCTACGTCCTGCTTGATTAATATTGATGATATGGGTAGTACAAGAGTATATCTACCACGAGATCGGAGAGGCTAAACCCTAGAAGCTAGCCTATGGTATGATTGTTGTGGTCTATGTTGTCCTACGGACTAAAACCCTCCGGTTTATATAGACACTGGGGAGGGTTAGGGTTACACAAAGTCGGTTACAATGGTAGGAGATCTACATATCCTTATCGCCAAGCTTGCCTTCCACGACAAGGAAAGTCCCTTCCGGACACGGGACAAAGTCTTCAATCTTGTATCTTCATAGTCCAGGAGTCCGGCTGAAGGTATAGTCCGGCCATCCGGACACCCCCTAATCCAGGACTCCCTCAGGCGCCCCGGCCTACACGTCCTTTAAGAAATTGTACAAAAGGACTCGTCGTCGTCTCACTGACATGTTGGAATGGGACCACATGTCAATGAAACATGGTGTGTAATTTCTCGTGCAAAATGCGATATGGCCGCATTGGCCCGAGGTGCCGCATGAGTTATCGACCTTTATTTTTTTAGTGGCGTGTCATTCAGTTTTGAAGCACGACTAACTGGTACTGTTTGCAGAGAAAATATAAACTACTCTACCACTACTCCACCTCTAGTACTAGTAGTATAAAAAAGATATATAGGCTGGAGCTTCAGAGTTTTCTTGCTAAGGGATTCCCACTTGCTTCCCACACTATCACCCTCTCTCCAGATCTAAAAAAGACGGCCTCTCTCTCCCTCCTCACTGGTGGTCACAGATCCGCCGGGGAAGAAAATGACGTGCAGTGTTGACACACTCGTCGTCGACGAGCGAGGTCACGTACTGACGACAAGGCCGTCTTCTCAGACCTAGCGCCCGTGCGAGATGGCCTTCGTCCCCAAGCTCGCTGCCGTAGTGCATGCGGAGGATGACGACCACGAGCGAAGCCACTTCCTGCCGACCCTCAAGTATGCTACTCTTTTTTAACTGTACCCTTATTCTATTGCCCCATCTTCCACGTCGCTGCATGTGGATCTTTTTACACTCCACCATCTTCCCAATTTGCTATCCTCTGCTATGCTGGTCACGCAGACGAAAACCTTAATTTGCACTATTAAAGGAAACCCTACTTCATGCAGACTAATCCATGTTTGGGTTGAATAAGGAAAGGAAGGGAGACTGTACTGTCCAAGAGAGTAGGCATCGAACCCGCATCTAGGTTGAAAAGGGGAAAATCAGTAGCTAAGGAACGAGTCTCGTGTCTCTTGGTTGAAGAAGGGTAGAAAGGCATGCCAACGCAATAGATAATGACCAGGTCGATCAGTTTTTTGTCCTCACATAGGAAAAAGGTGGCTAAAGAGAACAAAAATGGGACGTAATCCACATATGCTTCCTGGATATTTGTTGCTCTGGGCAACCATACCTCCCTCACCACTCTATGCGTCCGTGGAGGCACATCGTACTGGTGTGCTCACTGTCCGAATGGGTCTCCCATGCTCTTATTGCCATTTTTTCTGTTAGTATAACACCAGCGGTAAAGTCAACCAATGCTACTGCTAAAGTGATGCCACATTTAACTAATGCCGCACTCAGTCTAATGCCACCGATAAATTTAAGCAATGCCATTTAATGTCTCTGGATTATTTCAGGGTTAGCTGTTGATTGTGGATGTATTAAAGATTCTTCAGCTAAGGCATTCTAATGTTGTTGCACAGCCAGTATACCAACGATGAAACTTGTTACTACCTTCAAATTTTTGCACTATTAATGCTTATAGATTACATACCTCACTTTCATGAGATAAATCAATTTTTTCGTACAGTGTCATCTAAATGCCAAGGCGCCGATGTCATTTTATTTTGGTTAAACTGCACAAAAAATTATGAAGACAAGAGGAAAGGTCAAGAGTGTGCACCTCCTCCTTTGGCTATTGTATTGATTCGTTCGATCAAGTTTTTATGTTTGATCGATTATCAAGATTGGGATAGCAATTTTTCATGTCCACTCGAGTACGAAATGATATTTACCTTGAAGGTACATGGTTTGCAATTTTTTAATACTGTCATTAGTTAATAATGCTAGTCACCTTCAGACTTTTGTACTTGGTTTAATGCTCTTACACAGCTAGTATACCAATGATGAAACTTGTTACCTTTACATTTTGTATTGTTAATTCTTATACAAATCTTCCAGTGCTAGAGCTTATGGAAATCTGTTTAGTAAAACCATCGTACTATACCCTGTAATAAAATAACTAATCTACTGTTGCACTAGCCACTGGATTAGTGTATATTTGTACTATTTGAATGGTGTTGCATTAGCGTATGGACATATATAAAGTGTGGCAAGCTTTCCCAGATATGTGCTCAAGAAAAATACTACCTATTTTTCTAAATACTGGACGTTTGGGTACTTTAAATTGAACTGCGAAAACGTCTTACATTAAGGAACAGAGGGTGTAGAGTTCACTCAAATTATCCCAGTAAAGCTAGTCACACCTTTGTTAAAATTAATGTTCATTATGTTATCGGAGGAGGTCTGTATATTTGTCTCTAATGCATGTCGACTACATACCTGACATCATGATGTAATGTTAAGTCATTTCCTTTTGTACAGTGTCACTGAATTGTCAAGGCAGTGATGGCATTTTATTTTAGTTCAACTGCACAAAATATGCTTAAAAGAAGAGGAAAGGTCAGGAATCGATCATTCTTTCAGAAATAACTATATATGCCTTTCTGACATCAGTCGTTGTTGCTTTATTTATTCCTTCAAATAGGTGGTTAGAAAACAGTCTTGCTACCTTTTCCCATTAAGAAATTGGAATGCTTATTTTTGTGAGTCTATGCTTCAACTAGTGCCACTTTTATAGTAATCACACTTTCAATATCCATGCAAATAGGGATGCTCGATTTTAGTGGAACTGTACAAAAAGTCCAACTGGTTCAACGTTAGGAGCATGTTTTCTTCCAAACCTTTATATCCAATTGGTGGCACTATGAGCTGTTCATTACGAAGGTACATGGTTTGCTACTATCTTGCTACTCTTTTTGTACTATCATTAGATAGTAATACTAGTGGTCTGCATGTGAATTTATTGGGAGGGTGGACCTACATTGGAGGTGCAGGACATGATTCAATGATTGGATGCTCAATTTCAGTTGTATTGATTTCACCTCTTCCATCACTGCGAACATGGATATCCTTGGTCTGATGAAGAATAGGCGCTATATTTCTGCTCTGAACAAGGAAATCAATTCAGTATGAAATTGTCCAGGGAAAAACATGACTGTATCAAATTGTCCAGTGCAAAACATGACAGATGCTAAGCGGAAGAGACATGTTTAAAACGAAAATACAAGGTGGGGTATATGTTTACTAGCTGCTTGATATTTGTACAGACAGAGATGTCTGCTCGTTGCTATTTTGCATACACACAAAGCGACCACAATTTTGGTTGAACTACACAAGAGAATACTATAGTCACTGCATGCAGTGCCATTTGAAAATAGACATAGAAAGATTGGATAGTCACTTCATGGACTGCAGAAAAGTAGTACTGTACTATTTATTGGCCAACACTAGGTGCTTCATTGCTTTGGTGTTATTATACAATGGGCATCATTTTGCCTAAGTTAATGTTTGTATTCCGAAAATAGTCTCGCCGTGTGATCGAGAGAAGACCAAATCATATTGAAGTGGATGTTCCTCCATCATGTGTGGTTCATTCTCATGGTTCCAGCTGTTGGTGAAACCACTTACGCTTGCAAGAGGAATTGTAGACTTCACAAACAAATTTGTCTTTCAGTCTGTAATGAATGTTGGCCAAGAGAAGCATCCATGTTAGTAGGAAGAACAGATGTTTTTTCTAGATCTTTGCTTTCGGAGCTACATATTCGTATATGATCTGTGAATCATTGAGATGCATTAACATGTTGATCTTATGTACGGGAATCATACTAGTTGGTTTTGAATTTGGGCTACTATTGTGAACATATTACAATACCAGGCCTGTGAGTCTCGTGTGAAAATTTTGAACAGATCGGCTCTTACTGTTGTGCACAACATGATCCTTATTTCTGTGTTCTCAGTGTTTACAAGTTACTAACAGTTCCTTATTTCTGTTCGCTCAGTGTTTACAAGTTACTGATCGATTACTACCTAGCCTACTAATGCGCTCCTGGCAGTTTTAGTTCCGACGCAAGATCCGAAGTGGTAGTTTTTTGAATAAAAATGCCTACCTCTGAAGAAACGGACAAGATGGTCTGAAGAAAATGCCATGCGAATCTGAAGAAACTGCCAGCAAAAACGTTCGCAAATGCCTTATCTCCCAGCGAACGTTCATCAGCTAATGCGATCATACACATACACCATCCGACCTACTCGATCCTACACGTACACTATCCGACCTACTCGATCCTACACGGATAAATAATGGATCACGCACGTACTACCTCCTTTCCGGTTTGCAGGGCTCTATTGAAAAAATGACCTACTCGATCCTACACGAATAAATAGCAGATCACGCACGTACTACCTCCTTTCCAGTTTGCAGGGCTTAATTCAAAAATCTAACCAACCAAGGTACATCATGAGTGGTGGAATCATTTTTGACAAGGAGGGAGTACCTCATCTGGATGATTCGAGTAAACTCGTTTGACAGCCATGCTGATGTGAGACCCAGCACGAACGGGATGCACCACTGACGGGATGGGACGACACAGTCATAATGTCAGTTTTTCTAGTTTTCCACGGCAAGCTGGTGCGCTAAGCCATGCCTGCTTATGCGTTGCATTCCGATGACTGCGATGACCGTCGCGTTTCCCGCGACACGCTAGTTCGCCTACCTTCTGCCTATAATTACTATTTCCCGGGCTTCTCCGGTGGCACCATCACCCAACTCGCCCTATCCTCATAAACCCCCACCGGCCCAGCGTCACTCGCCATTTATCCTCGCTCTCGCCACGTCCACCATGCCCCCGCTCGTCCGCGATAGGCGACTGATACGTCTCCAACGTATCTATAATTTTTGATTGCTCCATGCTATATTATCTACTGTTTTGGACAAGATTGGGCTTTATTATCCACATTTATATTCTTGTTGGGACTAACCTATTAACCGGAGGCCCAGCCCAGAATTGTTGTTGTTTTTGCCTATTTCAGTGTTTCAAAGAAAAGGAATATCAAACAGAGTCAAAACGGAATGAAACCAACTGGAGAAGTTTATTTTGGAAGGAAAGCTACCGGAAAAACTTGGAGTGCACATCAGGAAAGGAACGAGGGAGCCACGAGGCAGGGGGCGCGCCCACCACCCTCATGGGCCCCTCGTGTTTCCCCTGACGCACTTCTTTCACCCATATATACCCATGTACCCTAAAACTATCGAGGGGCAGAATAGATCGGGTGTTCCGCCGCCAGAAGCCTCCGTAGCCATCGAAAGCCAATCTAGACCCGTTCCAGCACCCTGTCAGAGGGGGAATCCTTCTTCGGTGGCCATCTTCATCATCCCGGTGCTCTCCATGACGAGGAGGGAGTAGTTCTCCCTCGGGGCTGAGGGTATGTAGCAGTAGCTATGTGTTTGATCTCTCTCTCGTGTTCTTGAGGTGGTACGATCTTGATGTATCGCGAGCTTTGCTAATATAGTTGGATCTTATGATGTTTTCTCCCCCCCTCTACTCTCTTGTAATGGATTGAGTTTCCCCTTTGAAGTTATCTTATCGGATTGAGTCTTTAAAGATTTGAGAACAGTTGATGTATGTCTTGCCGTGCGTATCTGTGGTGACAATGGGATACCACGTGAATCACTTGATGTATGTTTTGGTGATCAACTTGCGGGTTCCGCCCATGAACCTATGCATAGGGGTTGGCACAGGTTTTCATCGTGATTCTGCGGTAGAAACTTTGGGGCACTCTTTGAGGTTCTATGTGTTGGTTGAATAGATGAATCTAAGATTGTGTGATGCATATCGTATAATCATACCCACGGATACTTGAGGTGACATTGGAGTATCTAGGTGACATTAGCATTTTGGTTGATTTGTGTCTTAAGGTGTTATTCTAGTACGAACTCTAGGGCTGTTTGTGAAACTAATAGGAATAGCCCAACGGATTGATTGGAAAGAATAACTTTGAGGTGGTTTCGTACCCTACCATAATCTCTTCGTTTGTTCTCCGCTATTAGTGACTTTGGAGTGACTCTTTGTTGCATGTTGAGGGATAGTTATATGATCCAATTATGTTATTATTGTTGAGGGAACTTGCACTAGTGAAAGTATGAACCCTAGGCCTTGTTTCAACGCATTGCAATACCATTTACGCTCACTTCTATCATTAGTTACCTTGCTGTTTTTATATTTTCAGATTACAAATACCTTTATCTACCATCCATATACCACTTGTATCACCATCGCTTCACCGAACTAGTTCACCTATAGAATTTACCATTGTATTGGGTGTGTTGGGGACACAAAAGACTCTTTGTTATTTGGTTGCAGGGTTGCTTGAGAGAGACCATCTTCATCCTACGCCTCCTACGGATTGATAAACCTTAGGTCATCCACTTGAGGGAAATTTGCTACTGTCCTACAAACCTCTACACTTGGAGGCCCAACAATGTCTACAAGAAGAAGGTTGTGTAGTAGACATCAAGCTCTTTTCTGGCGTCGTTGCCGGGGAGGTGAGTACTTGAAGGTATATCTTTAGATCTTGCAATCGAATCTTTTGTTTCTTGTTTTAGCACTATTTTAGTTTATAAAAGAAAACTATATAAAAATGGAATTAAGTTTGCCTCATACGCTTCATCTTTTTCATATCTTTCGTGAGTATGATGGAAAGGAAAATTGTGCCAAAGTGTTAGAAGAAGAATGCATTAAAATGTTTGGCACTAAATCTTTGAATGATGAGCATGATTGCAATGTTGTTAGTATGAACTCCTTGAATATCCATAGTACTAATGATGATTGCACTAGTTATGATGAAAATGTCTCCTATAAACATGTCAATTTTTGTGGAGTGCATTGGGTTTGCAAATACATACCAAATAGGGAAGATAGATATTGCAAGAGGGATAAGTACTTAGAAACTAAATTGTTGCAAGAAAGTCTTGATGATTGTGCTGAAAAATTCAATATTTTTCACGCCCCTTGTGAACTTTGCAATGAACATGGTCATTTAAATCTCCAATGCAAATTGTTTCATGACCGAATCGTATCCAAAAATTGTGGTAACTTGATTACCCTTGAGCATCATAAAGAGCTTAGTCTTCTTTTGGGGTATGAGGAAATGAAATGTATAACTGAGGGTATTCCAAAGTTTAATCTTGATAGATTTCTTGATTTTGATCTAGAGAAGATTTATATGTATTGTGCGGTGAATTGCATTGAAAATCCTTATATTGCCAATTACATAAAGAAAAGAAAAGAAATAGAAGATGAAGAGAATAGTAATGAAAGGGAAGAGACTTCCCAATATCCTCCTATTATTTCTTATGATGAATCAGGTAATGAGGAGGAGCCTCCTATTCAACCAATCTCATTAATAAGGAGCTCCAAAAAGAGGATTGAACCCACACATGATGTGGTGAAGAAGAAGAAATGAAAAAGGAAGAGAGGTAAAAAGATATCTCTCCCAAATAATGCTGCTCCTATTACTATTGTGCCTCATTAAAATATAATTACGGAAGATAATGATACTTCTTATGATCTTGAAAATCTTTTTGGCACTTGCTTGGAAGAATATGATAGTTGCTATACTATTGGTGCTATCCATACTATTAATGATGAGAGTGATTATGCTTATGATATGAAAAGTCCTAAGCTTGGGGATGCTATGTTTGATGAAGATGACGTTTTTGAGAATATATTTTCTGCAATTAATGTTTGTCACAAGCTTGGGGATGCTACCTTTAATGAAGATGATATTTTTAGTCTCCCAAGTTTTGATATGCAAATTTGGGAGAGTGATTATGCTTAATGAAGAATGCTTTAGGTGCATTAAGCATAATCACTCTCCCAAACTTGCATTAAGCATAATCACTCTCCCAAACTTGGACCTTTAATGAAGAAGGCTTTAGGTGCTGGTTATATTGTTGAATTCATTCATGATGCTACTGAAAATTATTATGAGGGAGGAACATATGCTTGTAGGAATTGCAATAATATCAAGTTTCCTCTTTATGTGCTTAAAGTTTTGAAGTTATGCTTGTTTTGCTTTCCTACGCAAGTTGATTCTTTTTCCCACAAGTTGTTTTCTCACAAAATCCCTATGCATAGGAAGTAGGTTAGAATTAAATGTTCTAGTCATATTCTTCATGATGCTCCCTTTATGTTTCAATTCTTACCCTTTATGTGAGAATCATTGAAATCATCATGCCTAGCTAGGGGCGTTAAACGATAGCGCTTGTTGGGAGGCAACCCAATTTTATATTTGCTCATTGCTTTTTGCTCCTTTTTAGTAATAAATAATTTATCTAGCCTCTGTTATGATTGAGTTTTTATGTTTTAATTAGTGTTTGTGCCAAGTAGAACCTTTGGGAAGACTTGGGGAAAGTCTTTGTGATCCTGCTGTAAAAAAATAGAAACTTTAAGCGCTCACGAGAATTGCTGCCATTTTTATTTGGAGAGTGGTATTTAGTTAATTCTTTTTGAAGATGATTAATAGATAAATTTCTAAGGTCCAGCAATTTATGTGAGAATTTTAGGAGTTCCATAAGTATACGTTTGATCCAGATTACTACAGACTGTTCTGTTTTTGACAAATTCTGTTTTCGATGTGTTGTTTGCTTATTTTGATGAATCTATGAGTAGTATCGGAGGGTATGAACCATAGATAAGTTGGAATACAGTATATATTACACTAATATGAATTTATAATGAGTTCACAACAGTACCTAAGTGGTGATTTATTTTCTTATACAAACAGAGCTTACGAGTTTTCTGTTAAGCTTTGTGTTGCGAAGTTTTCAAGTTTTGGGTAAAGATTCGATGGACTATGGAATAAGGAGTGGAAAGAGCCTAAGCTTGGGGATGACCAAGGCACCCCAAGATAATATTCAAGGACAACCAAAAGCCTAAGCTTGGGGATGCCCCAGAAGGCATCCCCTCTTTCGTCTTCGTTCATCGGTAACTTTACTTGGAGCTATATTTTTATTCGCCACATGATATGTGTTTTGCTTGGAGCGTCATTTTATTTTATTTAGTTTTGCTTGCTGTTTGAATAAAATACCAAGATCCGAAATTCTTAAATGTTAGAGAGTCTTCAGATAGTTGCATAATTATTCGACTACTCATTGATCTTCACTTATATCGTTCGGAGTAGTTTGTCATTTGCTCTAGTGCTTCACTTATATCCTTTTAGAGCACGGTGGTGGTTTTATTTTATAGAAATAGATGAACTCTCATGCTTCACTTATATTATTTTGAGAGTCTTTAATAGCATGGTAATTTGCTTAAATAATCCTAATATGCTAGGTATTCAAGATTAGTAAAAAAATTCTTATGAGTGTTTTGAATACTAAGAGAAGTTTGATGCTTGATGATTGTTTTGAGATATGGAGGTAATAATATCAAAGTTGTGCTAGTTGAGTAGTTGTGAATTTGAGAAATGCTTTTGTTGAAGTTTGCAATTCCCGTAGCATGCACGTATGGTAAACATTGTGTAACAAATTTGAAACATGAGGTGTTATTTGATTGTCTTCCTTATGAGTGGCGGTCGGGGACGAGCGATGGTCCTTTCCTACCAATCTATCCCCCTAGGAGCATGCACGCAGTGCTGAGGTTTTTGACGACTTGTAGATTTTTGCAATAAGTATGTGAGTTCTTTATGACTAATGTTGAGTCCATGGATTATACACACTCTCACCCTTCCATCCTAGCTAGCCTCTTCGGTACCGTGCATTGCCCTTTCTCACATTGAGAGTTGGTGCAAACCTCGCTGGTGCATCCAAACCCCATGATATGATACGCTCTTTCACACATAAACCTCCTTATACCTTCCTCAAAACATCCACCATACCTACCTATTATGGCATTTCCATAGCCATTCCGAGATATATTGCCATGCAACTTTCCACCATTCCGTTTATTATGACATGCATCACCATTGTCGTATTTCTTTGCATGATCATGCAGTTGACATCGTATTTGTGGCAAAGCCACCGTTCATAATTTTTCATACATGTCACTCTTGATTCATCGCAATCCCGGTACACCGCCAGAGGCATTCATATAGAGTCATACTTTGAGTTGTAAATAAATGGAAGTGTGATGATCATCATTAGTAGAGCATTGTCCCCAAAAAAGAAGAAGAAGGCCAAATAAAAAAGGGAAAGGCCAAATAAAAAAGAAGAAGAAAGGCAAAAAAAGGGAAATGACAAAAAAAGGGACAATGCTACTACCCTTTTTCCACAATTGTGCTTCAAAGTAGCACCATGATCATTATGATAGAGAGTCTCTTGTTTTGTCACTTTCATATACTAGTGGGAATTTTCATTCTAGAACTTGGCTTGTATATTCCAACAATGGGCCTCCTCAAGTGCCCTAGGTCTTCGTGAGCAAGCAAGTTGGATGCACACCCACTTAGTTTCTTTTGTTGAGCTTTCATACATTTATAGATCTAGTGCATCCGTTGCATGGCAATCCCTACTCCTTGCATTAATATCAATCGATGGGCATCTCCATAGCCCATTGATTAGCCTCGTTGTTGTGAGACTTTCTCCTTTTTGTCTTATTCACATAACCCCATCATCATATTCTATTCCACCCATAGTGCTATGTCCATGGCTCGTGCTCATATATTGCATGAAAGTTTATAGGTTTGAGATTACTAAAGTATGAAACAATTGCTTGGCTTGTCATCGGGGTTATGCATGATGAGAGCATTCTTGTATGACGAAAATGGAGCATGACTAAACTATATGATTTTGTAGGGATGAACTTTCTTTGGCCATGTTATTTTGAGAGGACATAATTGCTTAGTTAGTATGCTTGAAGTATTATTATTTTTATGTCAATATGAACTTTTGTCTTGAATCTTTTGGATCTTAACATTCATACCACAATTAAGAAGAATTACATTGAAATTATGCCAAGTAGCACTCCGCATCAAATATTCTTTTTTATCATTTACCTACTCGAGGACGAGCAGGAATTAAGCTTGGGGATGCTTGATACGTCTCCATAGTATCTATAATTTTTGATTGCTGCATGCTATATTATCTACTGTTTTGGACAATATTGGGCTTTATTGTCCACTTTTATATTCTTTTTGGGACTAACCTATTAACCGGAGGCCCAGCCCAGAATTGCTGTTTTTTTGCCTATTTTAGTGTTTCGAAGAAAAGGAATATCAAACGGAGTCGAAACGGAATGAAACCAACTGGAGAAGTTATTTTTGGAAGGAAAGCTACCGGAAAAACTAGGAGTGCACGTCAGGAAAGGAACGAGGGAGCCAAGAGGCAGGGGGCGCGCCCACCCCCCTCGGGCGCGCCCTCCACCCTCGTGGGCCCCTCGTGGCTCCCCTGACGTCCTTTTTTCACCCATATATACCCATGTACCCTAAAACTATCGAAGGGCAGAATAGATCGGGAGTTCCGCCGCCAGAAGCCTCCGTAGCCACCGAAAGCCAATCTAGAACCGTTCCGGCACCCTGCCGAAGGGGGAATCCTTCTCCGGTGGCCATCTTCATCATCCCGGTGCTCTCCATGACTAGAAGGGAGTAGTTCTCCCTCGGGGCTGAGGGTATGTAGCAATAGCTATGTGTTTGATCTCTCTCTCTCTCTCTCGTGTTCCTGAGGTGGTACGATCTTGATGTATCGCGAGCTTTGCTATTGTAGTTGGATCGTATGATGTTTTCTCCCCCCTCTACTCTCTTGTAATGGATTGAGTTTCCCCTTTGAAGTTATCTTATCGGATTGAGTCTTTAAAGATTTGAGAACACTTGATGTATGTCTTGCCGTGCGTATCTGTGGTGACAATGGGATACCACGTAAATCACTTGATGTATGTTTTGGTGATCAACTTGCTGGTTCCGCCCATTAACCTATGCATAGGGGTTGGCACACGTTTTCGTCGTGATTCTCCGGTAGAAACTTTGGGGCACTCTTTGAGGTTCTATGTGTTGGTTGAATAGATGAATCTGAGATTGTGTGATGCATATCGTATAATCAGACCCATGGATACTTGAGGTGACATTGGAGTATCTAGGTGACATTAGGGTTTTGGTTGATTTGTGTCTTAAGGTGTTATTCTAGTACGAACTCTAGGGCTATTTGTGACACTTATAGGAATAGCCCAACGGATTGATTGGAAAGAATAACTTTGAGGTGGTTTCGTACCCTACCATAATCTCTTCATTTGTTCTCCGCTATTAGTGACTTTGGAGTGACTCTTTGTTGCATGTTGAGGGATAGTTATATGATCCAATTATGTTATTATTGTTGAGGGAACTTGCACTAGTGAAAGTATGAACCCTAGGCCTTGTTTCAACGCATTGCAATACCGTTTACGCTCACTTTTATCATTAGTTACATTGCTGTTTTTATATTTTCAGATTACAAATACCTTTATCTACCATCCATATACCACTTGTATCACCATCTCTTCACCGAACTAGTGCACCTATACAATTTACCATTGTATTGGGTGTGTTGGGGACACAAAAGACTCTTTGTTATTTGGTTGTAGGGTTGCTTGAGAGAGACCATCTTCATCCTACGCCTCCTACGGATTGATAAACCTTAGGTCATCCACTTGAGGGAAATTTGCTACTGTCCTACAAACCTCTGCACTTGGAGGCCCAACAACGTCTACAAGAAGAAGGTTGTGTAGTAGACATCAGCGACACCGGAGGCGGTCATCGCCGGAACTAGTGTTTGGTTTTTCATCGGAAGGCAGACAGAGGGAGGAGGCATTCTATCGGTGTTTAGATGGCAATGCGAACTATGAGGAGTTGTTGGAGCATGACCGCCTGGCGGAGGAGCAGCGTATTGCCGATTTGCGACGCCAGCGGGACATGGAGCAGCAATGCACCGACACTCTGAGTCGCGAGCAGAGCGCCCGCAACTGGGCCGACTACGTGGAGGCCGGCGCCCGGCAAATAGCCCTGGAGGCTGTCGGGCATGCACGCGTTCGCGATGCCAATTTTTACTACCAGCTCGTCAAGTGGGTTTCCCACATAGAAGCCGAAGCTTCGGTGGACCACGCTGGCATGGAAAGGGCCAACGCGCGCGAGCAACGCACCCTATGGCACCTCTGGCAAGTCCGAGGCGAGGCGGAGGACGCCGGTGCCGGCGTTTAGCGTGTACCGCAGATGGCGGCTGGCATCGTCTAGTTAGCTAAGAGTAAGTTAGTACTTGTACGCTACTAGAGTATTAGTGGGAGTAGATAGTTAACTTGGCTATGATGGTTGTCAACGTGGAAGTTCAGTACTCTATATGTGGATCAGACCTGTTACTTTGCTCTGAATGTTGAACATTCTGTTAGAACGTATGGAATGGGTTGTTATTTTTTAAAATGGGTTGTATTTGTCCTCCACGGGTTTAGAGGCTGACTTGTGGGCCTACTAAGTTGACGTGTACACAATCAGGAGATGATTGTATGTGGAGAGGATGACAGCAGGGACCCGCCAAGGTCATGGCAGTACGCAAGCAAGTGCCTCCTTATTTCAAGCCAATAAAAAATGGCTCCTCCTAGTGGATTTCTGACATTTGGGTCCCATTCCATTGTCAACATAGTCAATAAAGAAGAGAATTGCACAACGAGCGGCTAACACCAGGGACCCAGCAGCTCGCCTAGTTATTTTTGTTTTGGGTTAATTTGATAAATGCCACTCCCAATCTGGTGTTTCCGTGAAATGCCACTGCAATTTCCAAACTTTGAAAAATGCCATTTCATGCCATTTCCAATGGCATTTTTCGAAGTCTACAGTGGCGTTTCTCAAAGTTTGGAAATTGCAGTGGCATTTTTATGAATCGCCATAATTGGAGTGGCATTTATCTAATTTGTTTTTCAGACGGAAGCAGGGTGTCAACTGGGCTGTGCGGGGCACTCTGGCCTGTCTAGACAACCTTCTCTTTTATGTTTACCACAGACCAGCCTAGTAGTTTTTTTTCTTTCTGAAAATGGCTAGCCCGGTTTTTTTGTGATTTGCCAAGTAAGTCTCTTTATCAGGCATGTTGGGCTGCAAATCTTTCAAGACGAGGAGAGCTCATTCGGCTGGCCGAGAAAATGGCCTATCAGTAATGAGAAATGGGTTGTACATTTTTAAAACACATCAAACCGACAATTAGTTTCAAATTTCATTTTTTTCATTTCAAGATTTTAAATTGCATTGATTTTTATGCGTGGAAAACTTTTGGATTTTATATTGATATACATTTATTTTTAAAATCAGTTTGAATGTGACTCGAAATTTCAGGATTAAAAACAGTTCAGACTGCACCGAAATATGCAAAATTTCATATAATTTTTTACCGTGGCCACAATATGGGCTGTAATGCTAACAAAAAGAATATGGGCTCCAAAAAAACCTTAAGAATTAGCAAATGGGTTGTAAATTATTAGAAATAATGGCAGATGGGCTGTATGGTGTTTTCCATAGATTTGAGGCTTCCCTAAAAAAAAGGTTGACGCACAAGCACTGACTGTTGGATGTCCATCCAACGGCCGTCGTGTTTCTTCAATCTCTGCTCCTACTCCAGCCGCTCAAACAAGCGCTGGCGGGACTGCCTGCTCCCTCCTCCCCGCGGCCGGCTGTGGTGCCGTGCAGGCCTCACCGCCCCACCGTACTCCCATTGCTGGCCTAGCCGTCCCTCCTCTCACCCACACCTGCTGTTATTCTCCGACAATGGTAGACGAACCAGTAAACCCTCGTACAGTCGTATTCCCCTCCACGTGGGAAACAACTGCCAAGTCTTCCCTGGCTCCATGTCATTCCCTTCCTAGGCCTTGTCGTCGTCCACCGCCCTGGTGCTCTCGGCATGGCCTGGTCAACGTGGTCAACGACCGATATGCATCTGAAGTGGACTGTATACGTGGAGAGGCTGACAGCTGGGTCCACGGCCACACGCAAGGAAATGCCTCCTTATTACGCACAAAATAATGATTCCTCCACCTAACATCTGGGACCCACCGAAAGGGCCTCTGTATTTCACGAAAAAAATGTTACCGCCGCTGACAGCTCAGACCCACCAGCTATATCTTTGCATGCAAGGAAGTGCCTCCTTATTACGCACATAAAAATGAATACTCCCCCTAGTAGCTGGGACCCAGTATAGTGGGAGGCTGACTTGTGGGCCTACTAAGTTGACGGGGACGGAGGGCTTTGTCAACTTAGTCAATATGCACGATTCTAGCTCAAGTGACCGTACGATGTCCATCCAACGGCCGTAGTGCTTCTTGAACCTCTGGTCTTCTTGCTCCGGCCGCCCAAACCAGCGCCGGTCGTGCCTCGTTCTCCTGCCTCCCGTGGCCGGCTACGATACCGCGGAGGCCTCACCGCCCCCTACTACTCCCACCGCTGGCCAGGCCATACCTCTACTCACCCACACCCCTGTAATTCTGTGGCGACGGTAGCCTCACACCGCGGCGAACCAGTGAACCCTCATACTCCTCTACGCATGGGCATCCACTGCCACATCTTCCCGGGCTCCGCGTCTTCCCCTTCCTAGGCCTCGGTGTCGTCCACCGCCCTGGTGCTCTCGGCGCGACGTGGTCAACGTGGTCAAGGAACGGCTTCCATCGGACGTGGACTGTACGTGGAGAGGCTGACAGCTGGGTCCACGGCCGCAGCAAGGAAGTGCCTCCTTATTACGCGGAAAATAATGATTGCTCCACCTGACAGTAGGGACCCATCGGACGGGCATCCGTATTTCACAAAAAAATGTTTCCCCACTGACTGCTAGGACCTACCAGCTACATCTTCGCACGCAAGGAAGTGTGTTTGGGCAAAAAAAATGATCTGCCCCCTGACTGCTGGGACCCACCAGCTACATCTTCGCACGCAAGGAAGTGCCTGACAGTCAGGACCCACCTGGTCGAAGCATACATAGCGTTCTCATTCTGGTCGCGAACGTGTATGTACATATTGGTCGATGTAGAGGCGCGCACGTAGCATGTACACGTACGTACAGCGGCCAGTGTGCAAGAAAGAAAATACGGCCACGTACGTACATACGGGCGGGGTCTCGAATGCCTACTCACGCATACATACGGCCAGGGCTCGTGTACATGGCTGGGTCAGAACGGTGAAACAGCGTCGTTGTCATGTTCATGGGGAGCCAACCGGCTGGGTCGGAACGGAATGCGTCGTCGTGTTCGTCGGGAGGGCTTGGACGGAACAGCCGATGGAAACGAGGCCTGGTGTACCGTAGAATGAAGGAAACAGCCTTGTGTTCGACTGGCCACGGTCGAAACGGGGTCATGTTCATCGGGATGGGTCTGGTGTACCGCAAAACGGAGGAAATGGACCTCCTATGGTCGAAACGGGGGTCCTGTTCATCGGGAGGGGTGTGGCATACATCAAAACGGAGGAAACGGACTTGTGTTGGAGCGCTACGGTCGAAATAGGGTCATGTTCATCGGGAGGGGTGTGGTGTACCGCAAAATGGGACTCCACGGGATACTGTTCATCTCCACCATCGACCCACTCCAGCCTCCATGGGCTACTGTTCATCCACCGTCGACCTCCTCCAGCCTCCACCTGTGACTGTTCACCCACGGGCTCCTGTTCATCCAGCCTCCACCGTGCGCTACTCCATCGGGTACTGTTCAACCAGCCCTCTCCACACTGGCTCCTGTTCAACCACCCCTCCACGGGCTACTGTTCATCTAGCCCTCCACTGTCTACTGTTCATCCAGCCCTCCACGGGGTCGTCCTGTTCATCCAGCCCCAACCGGCTCGATCGATCGGGGTCCTGTTCATCCAGAGGCAACACCACGGGGTCCTGTTCATCCACCCCCACCGGGAACTGTTCATCCAAACCACCCAGCAACACTCACTGTTCATCCAGAGGTAGCATCGATCGGCTTCAGTTAGCATCAGTAGCGAAGGAATCGCTCGATCAGGTACAGTTAACAGCCATCGATCGATCGCTCGGGTTCAGTAACGCGTAGCCTGTAGTGCAATTGCTCGGATTCAGTAGGCGAATGCCTCACTCGGGTTCAGTTAGAGCCCAACACCTCGCACCCACGTGCGTGCGTGTATGAGAGAAACGAACAAACCTCCGTGCATCGCTCGTTTCTGACCACCCATCGTAACCGGGAACACCCCGATATTTTCCTCGCCCTCGCTTCTACCATTGTTTTTTTCGAAATGGACGGCCCAAAGAATGTCATGCAGCTGCGTCTCCGGCCCGCCCAGGATGAAAAGCCCATTTTCTGTCATGATTTTTTGTCATAGAAGTAGGAGCCCACTACATCTATGATGATACCGGGTTTTGTCACAATTATCGTCATAGAAGTGTCATAAGTATGACAGATTTTTTTTTGTTTGGCCCAAGATGTCACGGATGTGTCTTTTTTGTAGTGCTTCCTCAAAACACCGGGCATGAACCCTGCGGCTGTGATAGCGGCACAGGGCTTGCTGGTAGCGTGCAGCACGCGTAGCAGCTCGGAGACGGTTCTCCTTGAGTAGCACAACATCGTCACGCCGGTGCCGATCTTACGCTACTTCATCATAGGCAAGCACTCGAGAGGACCTGTAAATGAGTTCCATGGGGATAACTGGTTCTGCCCCACAAACTAGGGAGAAGGGAGTCTTCCCGGTAGCTTGGTTTGGTGTCGTTCTGAGGGACTAGAGAACTACCAGCAGCTCGTCGATCCACCGCCTGCCGTGCTTCTACAGCATATCGAAGGTTCTTGTTTTGAGTCCTCGCAACACTTTAGTGTTCGGCCTCTCAGCTTGTACATTGCTTCTGGGATATGCGATAGAGGCAAATGAGATCTTGCTTCCGAGGGCATGAACATATTGCATGAAGGCATGGCACGTGAACTGGGTGCCATTGTCGGTAATGATCCTTGCTGGGACTCCAAAACGGCACACCAATTCCTTTAAGGACTTGATAGATGACTGAGCAGTCACCTTTCTCACAGTAGCTACTTCTGACCACTTTGTAAACTTGTCGATAGCAACGAACAAGAACTCAAAGCCCTATGCATCTCGGGGGAAAGGGCCGAGGATATCGAGCCCCCAAACTGAAAACAACCATGACAAAGGGATTGTCTGAAGAGCTTGTGCAGGCAAGTGTATGGAATGGAACTGGCAGGCTTCACACTTGGTGACTAGATCGACCGCATCTTGGAGGGCTGTGGGCCAATAGAATCCTTGCCGGAATGCTTTCCCAACTAATGCCCTTGATCCAATGTGGGAGCTGCACATGCCTTTGTGTATCTCAGCCAACAGTTCCTTTCCTTCTTCCCAGCAGATGCACTTCAATTTCACACTGTTGGGCCTCCTTCTATATAGAGTGTCATCGACAAACTGATACATACTGGCCCTCTGGGCTACACTTTCAGCCTCATCTTGGTCATCGGGAAGTTCTTCAGTTTGGAGAAAGTGGACTATGTGCCTTGCCCAAGTTGGAGCCTAGGGCTCAGCAACAAGGACTAGCGGCACCTCCTCAACTGCGGGGGCACGTTCCTTGTTCGCGGGGACCAAAGGCCCGGCTGGAGGGTGCGGTCCTGCAAGTGATGGGGAGTTGTTTTCGGCAGGGTCCCTACCAGGAGCCCCGGGAGGCTCTACCATGAGAGGCTTACCAGAGTCCATCTTTCTCCTTTTTCGGGCCATTGTTGCTGGGGATATGGATGGCTGAGTAAGATGGAGAACAAAAGTTCCTGGTTCCACAGGTAGCTTCTGTGCAGCACACTTTGATAGATGATTAGCTATGCTATTTTCTACACGGGGTACGTTCTCTGTTTTCAATCTGTTAAAGCGTTCCTCCCATCTTCTCACTTCCTCGATGTACGCCTCCATCAATGGACTTTGATAATCCTTGTTGACTTGTCTCACCACAAGCTGTGAATCTCCTCGAATGATCAGCTTCTTGATTCCCAATTCTGCAGCAATCCTTAGCCCGGCAAGGAGCCCTTCATACTCTGTTGTATTGTTGGTTGCCTCTTCCTGGGCAAAGTGCATCTGGATGACGTACTTCAAGTGCTCCCCAGAGGGGGCAAAGGGAAGCATGCCAACCCCTGCACCTTGTAAGGAAAAGTCACCATCGAAATACATGATCCATTCTTGGGGCGCTTCCTTGCCGGGGATAACCGTTTCTTGTATTTTCTCATCAGGGGATGGCATCCATTATGCAATAAACTCTGCCAATGCCCTGCTCTGAGTTTTGGATGTGCTCTCAAACCTCAGGCCAAAGCTGGATAACTCCAAAGCCCACTCCACTATTCTGCCAGTAGCCTCAGGGTTTCGGAGTATCCTTTGCATAGTTTCCTTGAGGCCATGATCTCATGGGCTTGGAAGTAGTGGCGCAGTTTCCTTGAGGCCATGATGAGACCAAAGATCAACTTTTGCACACAAGAGTACCTCGATCTAGCTCCTTGTAGCAAGGAACTGATGAAGTACACTAGGCGCTACACCACTTTCTTCCTTGCCGTGTCCTTGGGGTCGCCCTCGCTGTTGTGCTCCCTTCTGTCCTGATCCTTATCTGGCTTTGTCAAGCGTTGCTCACTTTCTACTTCTTCCACTTCCCGTTGTGCCACCAAGGCTGCACTAACCACTAGATTGGTTGCCGCCAAGTATAGTAGCAATGGTTCTTGTGGTTTGGGGGTAACCAAGGTGGGTACAGAAGACAAGTGGGCCTTCAACTCTTGCAAAGACACAGCTGCTTCTAGGGTCCACTTCATGGGCCCTTCCTTTTTCAAGATTTTGAAGAACGGCAGGGCACGCTCGGCAGACTTGGAAATGAATCTTCTTAGCGCGGCAACGCACCCCGTCAAACGCCTCATATCCTTGACTGTCTTGGGTTCCTGGATTTGCTTGATAGCTTTGATCTCGTCGGGGTTAGCTTCGATCCCTCGATGGGACACAAAGAACCCAAGTAGCTTACCGGAGGGAACACCAAACACACACTTCTCCGGGTTGAGCTTCAAGTTGATCTTGCGTAAATTAGCAAATGTCTCCTCCAAATCTAGGATAAGGGTTGCTCTGTCCTTGGTCTTGACCACAATATCATCCATATAAGCCTCAATGTTTCTGTGTAGTTGTGGCTCAAAACCAATCTGGACTGCCTTTGCAAAAGTTGACCTAGCACTCTTTAACCCGAATGGCATGCGGACAAAGTAGTACGTACCACATGCGGTGATGAATGAAGTCTTCTCTTCGTCTTCTTTAGACATGAAGATTTGGTGATTTCCAGAATATGCATCCAAAAAGGAGAGCAAATTGCAGCCTGAAGTGGAATGCACAATATGATCAATATGCGGCAAGGGAAATGGGTCCTTCGGGCAAGCCTTGTTGAGATCTGTGAAATCTACGCACAGCCTCCATTTCCCGTTAGCCTTGCGAATGACCACCAGATTTCTAACCATGTTGGATGTAGCACTCCTCTGACCAAACCACCTGCCTCAAGCTTCTTAATCTCTTCTGCAATAAACTGCTGCCTCTCCAAGGCCTGCTTCCGAACTTTCTACTTGACAAATCAGGCATGTGGGCAGACAACAAGGTGGTGCTCGATTACCTCCCTGGGAACACCAGGGATATCAGATGGTTGCCAGGCAAACACATCGATATTCGCTCACAGGAAGGCAACGAGCGCGCTTTACTATTTGTAATCAAGGGCAGTGCTGATAGTTAAGGTACCATCAATGCCAGCCAGCCCTGACGGGACCTTCTTCACTTGTGGTGCAGCAACCTTGGATCTCTTGCTGTTGGAACTTTCCAGTAAGTCATCAATAGGCGCGACACACTCCGAAGAGGTACGCTTCTCGAATTCCTTGTTGTCGTCCCTGATATCCTTCTTCTTTCCTATGCTCTCCTTGTCAGGAACTACTGCTTCCGCTGCTTGTGCCGCGACTGCGTCCTGGTACATCTTATCCACGCAAATGATTGTGTCCTTCTCATCTGATGGGATGGAAATGACTCCTACTGGCCCAGGCATCTTCAAGGTGTTGTAGGCATAGTGAGATGCTGCCATGAATTTAGCCAGGGTTGGGCGTCCAAGTATCCCATTCTATGGTAGGGGGAGGTCGACCACATCAATCACAATCTTCTCAGTCCGGTAGTTCAGTTGTCCCCCAAATGTCATGGACAACGTGATATTTCCCTTAGGATGACTCCTGTCGGGATTAACTCCTTGAAACGTGCGCGTGTCCTTTAGTTCTTCCTCTGGAAGTTTGCTGATGTCCTTTGGGGAAATCAGATTCAACCAAGCCCCGCCATCAACCGACATCTTTGTGACTTTGAGGTTGCGAATTTTTGGAGAGACTAACCATGGCAAACATCCTACTGCAGTGGTATGGTCAGGATGGTCCTCTTCATCGAAGATGATGGGCGTGCGTGACCATTTGAGCGGCTTCCGAGCCTCTGCTGCTGGCTCCACGACATTGACCTCACATGCCCACCATTTGAGTTGCCGGTGAGAGGAGTTCAGGGATGCACCCCCGTCAATGCATAGGGCGTCAGTGGCCTTCTGGAACTCCTTCTCACCGGTTTCCTCTTCACCCCCTCCATCACTCTCATCATTGCAAGTTTCCCTCTCTCGACCCTTGGCAGGTTTTCCTTGGTTCCGGAAGGGTTTGCTAGGACGATTTGCTTCACCGCCTCGGCCCTTCACGCGAGTGGCATTCTGACATTTTTCCTTATCACGCTTGTCATATTCTGCTCTCTGCCTTTTGACAAGCTGTTCAACCTGATGACACCCTTGAAGATCATGACCCTTGGTCCGATGAATCTTACAGTATGGCCCATCGCCTTTCCCAGCCTTCTCGGCAGCCGCAGCATCCCGGCAGTCAGTGCACACGACAGCTTCCTTGCCGGGGGCTTCTGCCCTGGCCTTCTTGCCGGTACTGAGCGTGCCTGATCCTTCGACAGTCATCACCGCCTTATCGTTGCATCTCTTGTTGCGCTTCTTGCTCTTCTTCTGACTGGTGGATTCACCGTCATCTTCCGAGTCGACGTTGATGCAATCCTCTTCTCCGGGGAGTTTCCTTCCCTCCTCAATCCGAGCACACTTGTCCACCAAGGTGTAAAGCTCCTTCACAGTCTTGGGAGACTGCACATTCATCTTGGAATGAATCTTGCGGTTGCGCACATTGGACTAGAAGGAAACTATCACAGCTGCTGGATGTATATTTGGGATGTTCCTGTGGACTCTGCTGAATCTCTACAAGTACATCCGGAGAGTCTCTCCTTCTTTCTACTGGAGGAGCCGCAAGTCATTGGACCGCCCTGATTCTTGATCGACGCCAGTGAAGGCGTGAATGAACTCATGGCACAGGTCAGCCCATCACGAAAAGGAGTTCTCCAGCACGTGCATCAGCCAAGACCTCACATTGGACTTGAGCGCCAAAGGGAAGTAGTTGGCGAACACCTTCTCTTCTCTTCCCCGGCAGCTTAAACCGCAATGGTGTAAATGCTCTGAAACTCCGCCGGGTTCAGCCTCCCATCATACTTCTCGAGTATCTCTGGCTTGAACATGCGGACGGACGGCTAACGAACTTGACATAGATCATGAGTAAAGGAAGGGCACCCAACCTCGAAAGGTAGGCACCGGCCAACCTCGAGCGCGGGCTCATCAATGTCAGGTCCACAGCACCCATTGGTCCGGCGGTGGTCGTCGCGGCATCGCTCGACGACGACACACGCGTCTCCCCTCCGCCTGTCCTCCGGTGCTCGTCATTGGTCCGGACATGCTCAAGGGTCAGAAGAGGCCATCGAGACGTCATCAGGCTCTTGGTTTTACCGCGCTCGCGCCGGTTGTGGCGGCAGGGACTGTACTGTGGGGGTGGTGGCCCCTTCCGTATGACCAACAGCGTGAGTCGTCGTTGTCGCTTGGGGAGGCCATGGCAGGCCAGCTCGCTGCGAGCCCCTAGCCTCGGCGAAGCCGAGCAGACTCTGGATAGTGGCACGCCACTCGTCCATCTGCTCGGCTACTGGCGAAAACCTCAGTAGCAGCTGGGCATAGGTGATGATGAAGTGGACCGCACCATCGCTCGGCTTCTAATGGTGCCAGTGGCGACAACACCACATTCTTGCCGTTGCGAGGCAGCCATTTGGATGGCATGGTGACGTGGTGAAGGCGCTTGAGGCCAGCGGCTCCATTGAGCGCAGCGACCTGGTCGACTCGCCCCAAGGGAGGTGCACGCGCTGCGGTCACTCCCGTGGTGGGGGCGGCCGGAGGGCGGCGATTCGCCCCGGACCAAGTGCCATCGCTGTGGTTGTGCCTGTCGGTGAGAGGAAGGGGCACGGATGGGATAACCCCTTCACCCGTACCTCGCGGAGCATGGCCATCGGGATGTTGCTGATGCTGCTCTTCTCCGGTGTCTCCTGCTCTGGCCACGGGGAGGTTGGGACGGCGCCACCTGCTCCGACCACATCACCAGCAGCGTTCCCATCCTGGTGCGCCTCCGCATCACCCGTAGCATTGGTGGATGCGGGCAGCGGAGCCTTCGAAGTGTACGGGTGAGCTGAAGCACCGCATTTCTTCTTGGTCGCCATGGTCGACGGCGCCGTCGAAGATGAAGATGGCGGTGAAGATGACGCGCTGCTCACGCTTTCAGGTTCACGCAAGTGATCCCCCTACACTACTAGGGAAAACACTAGTAGTAGCGCTTGATTTTAAGCTAGCAGTAGCGCTTGTGCAAGCGCTACCACTAAGGCACTACAGCTAACTAGTAGCAGTAGCGCTGGAAAGGGAGCACTACTACTATACCTAGTTAGCAGTAGCGCTTTTATTTGGCAAGCGCTACTGATAGTACTAAGTAGCAGTAGCGCTTCTTATGAAAAGCGTTGCTGCTCACTTTTCCTGTATTTTTAAAAATACAGCTTATTTTCGTTGTGGTTTTATATACATTACTTTCATCATATGATTTTTTCACCATGATTAGTTATTATATATAACAATGGGTGAAATGAACATGGAGTAGATTCAAGTGGAGGCAACATGTGGTGCATGTCGAAAGTACTGCTAATCCAAACTTGATCTAGTTTGGATTAGTAGTACTTTCGATGTGCACCACATGTTGCCTCCACTTGAATCTAATCCATGTTCATTTCACCTACTGATATATATAATAACTCATCATGCTCGTATAACAACTTAGCATCATGCATCATCGATCATACAACTTCTACTCGATACCACATCATCATCATATTCATCTAACCAATCCTATTTAGTTGTTCTTAGCACATGATCATGAGTATTAGCTAGGACCTACTACCTTCTCCTAGGTAAAATAGCATAAAAAAGATAGCCCCTGACTCTCCATTATGGAGAATGGAGATTATCCTGTCTCCAATTCCTACCTTTCGCACAATCTTTCTTCCAAGAACCTCCCTATGACTGACCATACATTTTTCCTTTCTTTGATTATCATGTCTTCACTGGTTTTAGAAATCCGATATGGACATGTGTAGGATCTAAAGTATGTCTAGAGGGGGGGTGATTATACTACTTGACCAAATAAAAATCTAGCCTTTTCCCACTTTTAGTTCTTGGCAGATTTTAGCTCTGTTAGCACAAGTCAAGCAATCTCCACACAATTCAAGCAAGCATGCAAAAGAGTATATGAGCAGCGGAAAGTAAAGCATGCAACTTGCAAGAATGTAAAGAGGAGGGTTTGGAGGATTCAAACGCAATTGGAGACACGGATGTTTTTGTCGTGGTTCTGATAGGTGGTGCTATCGTACATCCACGTTGATGGAGACTTCAACCCATGGAGGGTAACGGTTGCGCTAGTCCACGGAGGGCTCCACCCATGAAGGGTCCATGAAGAAGCAACCTTGTCTATTCCATCACGGCCGTCGCCCACGAAGGACTTGCCTCACTAGCGGTAGATCTTCACAAATTAGGCGATCTCCTTGCCCTTACAAACTCCTTGGTTCAACTCCACAATCTTGTCGGAGGCTCCCAAGTGACACCTAGACAATCTAGGAGACACCACTCTCCAAGAAGTAACAAATGGTGTGTTGATGATGAACTCCTTGCTCTTGTGCTTCAAATGATAGTCTCCCCAACACTCAACTCTCTCTCACAGGATTTGGATTTGGTGGAAAGAAGATTTGAGTGGAAAGCAACTTGGGGAAGGCTAGAGATCAAGATTCATATGGTTGGAATGGAATATCTTGACCTCAACACAAGTGTAGGTGGTTCTCTCTCAGAAAATGTGTATTGGAAGTGTAGGTATGTTCTGATGGCTCTCTCCACGAATGAAGAGTGGGTGGAGGGGTATATATAGCCTCCACACAAAATCTAACCGTTACACACAATTTGCCAAACTCGGTGGGACCGAATGGTTAAACTCGGTCGGACCGATTCAGCAAACCTAGTGACCGTTAGGATTTTCGGTGGGACTGAGATGCAACTCGGTAGGACCGATATGGTTAGGGTTAGGGCATAACGTAATCTTGGTGTGACCGATTACACAAACTCGGTAGGACCGATTTTGGTAATAAGCTAACCAGAGAGTTGGTCAGGTAAACTCGGTGGGACCGATTCACTCATCTCGGTGAGACCGAAATGTTACAAAAGGGAAACGGAGAGTTACATTGCAATCTCGGTGGGACCGATTGCTCATCTCGGTAAGACCGAAACGTTATGAAGGGAAACAGAGAGATTACAATCCCATCTCGGTGAGACCGAGATCCCTATCGGTGAGACCGATTTGCCTAGGGTTTGTGGCAGTGGCTATGACATTTGAAGCTCGGTGGCGCCGGATAGAAAGAATTGGTGGGGCCGAGTTTGACTTTTGGTTTAGGTCATATGTGGATGTGGGAAGGTAGTTGAGGATTTTGGAGCATATCACTAAGCATTTTGAGCAAGCAAGCCATTAAGCAACACCTCATCCCTCCTTGATAGTATTGGCTTTTCCTATAGACTCAATGTGATCTTGGATCACTAAAATATAAAATGTAGAGTCTTGAGCTTCAAGCTTGAGCCAAACTTTTTGTACTTAGAATTTTGAGGGATCCACTTTCCTCATCCATGCCATGCCATTCATTGAGCTTTTCCTGAAATACTAATCTTGGAATAATGTTAGCTCAATGAGCTATATGTTGTTAGGAATTACCAAAACCACCTAGGGATAGTTGCACTTTCAATCTCCCCCTTTTTGGTAATTGATGACAACATATAGATCAAAGCTTCGACAAATGATAATAAGAGTGAAAGATATTGTCGCTTTGAGAAGTATGTGAGAAGCAAGAGCTCCCCCTAAATTTGTGCATATCTTAAGATTTACTTTGGACTGCAAATGCACAATGAGTTAGGATCATGGGTTACTCTTCCATGTCACATACATCTTGGTGGAGCGCTCAAAATAATAAAGATTGAATACATGCACTCATCACCAAGCAAAGTGAATGATCATATAAGGATAAGTAAGATAATATCATCTAACAAGCATAAGTGTAGCTTATGATCAACCACATGATCATCAATGTCTCACAGATAATAGCATAGTATCTCAAGCAATCAAAAGACAAACAAAGTTCAACCATCAAAGCAAGAGAGAATAAAAAGCAACGCTCTCTCTCGAAGCCTATGATCTATACATGTTTCTCCCCCTTTGGCAACAAGTTACCAAAAAGTTCATAGAAAATGCATAGCACTAAAACGTCTCTCAAGCTTGGTCTTCAGGTGGTGGTGTCCGGAGAACTCCAAGAACGAAGGCTTCAGTCGAAGTAGATGGGGATGATGGAGTAGGTGCTGGAGCTGGTGGCACTGAAGCTGTAGCTGGTGCAGATGACGTGGCTCTGGTGTCTGGAACAGGCACTGCAGCAGACCTCTGAGCTCTAGGCACTCTGGCAAATGCATCAGTGGTTGTCTTGCCCTTCCTCTCCTGCATATCATCTTGAAGTTGCTCCACAACAGACTGAATCTCAGTTACCTTCACATCCAAGTCATAGAATTTTTGCTCCACGATTCTTTCCAAGCTCTCCTGGTTTTGAGTCAGGGTGGCCAGTCCCTTCTCAATCCTCAGAGTGGATGCAATCAGGCAGCCAAGCTGATCTTGCTTGCTCTTCAGGAGATACTGAGATGCTTCTTTAGTAGTTGGCATCCTTGCAGCTTTTTCTGTTTTTGCCTTCTCTCTCTTGGCTTGTGCTTGTACTGAGGATGGTTCATCTTCATCCATAACCACTTGGTTGTCCTCAAAGTCAGGATAGAGAACAAAGTGTTCCTTATCCAACAAATATTTTCCTATGCCCATCTTTGAGTTAATCAACTCCTAAATTTGTGGGGCATATCCACAACTTCTCTTTTGGTCTGCTGTTGTCCTCTTGATAGTCTCAACCATGAGGCTCATGACCTTGAATTTCTATGGCACATCAAATATGTGTAGCAAATTAATTGCATGCCCTCTGATCATGTTGTGGTCACCTGACTTGGGCAAAAGAGTATGCCTTAGGATCCAGTTGATCGTTGGCAGTCCTAGCCGAATAAAATGGACTGACCCAAACTTGAAAGTCTCAAGAGCTTTGTCTGGGATCTCCTTGTACATTTGTGACATAGAATTGTGATCCATCTTTTTCTTGGCATAAACATCCAAGTCATCTTCACTTTCCTTTGGGGCATTGATCAGATTGGCCCATTCCTCAATAGTTGATTGGTATCTCGTTCCTTCAGACATCCAAACTATTCTGCCATCTGGATAGAAATGTGCTGTGGAGTAGAATTGCATAATGAGCTCATCATTCCAGTTTGTGAGCTTCTGCCCAACAAAGTCTGCAACTCCACACGCACTGAAGCTGTCATACACTCCAGGATAGTGATCTTCATTCTCCTTCATGTAGGTCCAGTCGACCCACCTCATATCACACACTATAGGCTTCTTGTCCAACAAGATTGTCTCATAGAAGTCCTGTTGTTCCTTTGTGTGGAACCTGTAATCAACATCAGTCCTTCTCCTAGTGGCATATGGATCTGACTCTCTCCATAGCCTCAACCCTGAGTCTCTCCTGATCTTCATGTTCTCAGCCACAGGATGAGCATCATTGTGGTCTGGAATCTTGGGTTTGAGCTTTCTCAGGACTTGTCCTTCATCATCTTCATCAACAGCAACTTCAGGCACTGGGGCCTTATTCTTCTCAGCAGCTGGTATACTCATGGTATTCCTCTTAGGTGCACTCTTGGGCTTGGAGGCTGCTTTGGGTGCTTCTTTGGGCTTTGATGTTGCAGCCCCTGACTTTATAGCATCACCCATCAGCTTTTGTGCCTTGGGTGCTGGTGCAGCAACCTATTCTTCCTCTTCCTCTTCAGAATCTCTCATGATTGAGGATCTCACTAGCACTCTAGCAGTGGTCTTTTTGATCCTCTCCTTCCTCTTCTTCCCTTCTGCAGCAGCCTCTTTGGGTTCAGATCCCAAAGGGACTTGAGTAGATGCTCTAGCCTTAGACATTGGAATTCTCTTTGCAGGAACCTTTTGCTTCATGCCTGGCTTGGTGGCAGTAGCAGGGCTATATTCCTTCTTAACCACTTTCTTCTTGGAAGTGGCCTCATCCTCAACTGCCACATAGTCTTCATCCTCAGATTCAGAGGTCTTCTTCTTTCTGGCCCTGGTGGCAGCTTTGGGTAAGTTGCTTGGGGTGCTCCTGCTACCATCATTTGAACTGCTAGAGGGACTAGTGCCCTCACTCAGGTGAACCTGCTCCTCTGATCTGTTCTGGCTGTCACTCTGATCAGACATATTGCAAACACTGACAACAGACCCTGTGAATAGATATAGATGAGATAGAGTGGATGAGCATCACAAAATGTAGAGGTTTTTGCAAAAGAATGAGTCAAAAACTTAGTTTTAGTTTTCCACAGAAAGCATTTCGGATCAACCGATTTGTAAACTCGGTGATACCGAAGCAGCTGTTGGAACCTAAACTAGTGAACTTGGTCAAACTGAGTCACAGTTCGGTGGCACCGAGACTGCTAGGGTTTCACAAAGTCCTAAACTCGGTCACACCGATTTGGAATTCTCGGTCAGACCGAAAATTACATGTGCAATGGCTTGAGCTGAATCGGTGGTACCGAGTTCCACAACTCGGTGGGTCCGAGATGGTTTCGGCGGAAACCTAACCCTAAATTTTCAATTCACGACTAAACTACAGAGTGTTTTGACTGGATAAGAGTGATCTCAATCGTGGCAAGATACATGGCGAACACAATGTGCTAGGAATCAGATAGGGATAGCACAGTGATCGAGTTCATACCCTAGTTCGGCGATGAACTCGCTACGGCGGCAACGGCGGGGATGATTCCCGTTGACGGCGGCGGAGACCAGCGGTAGGAGGCGGCTAGCGACGAGGAAGACGGTCCGGAGACCCTGGAGGCAAAGCGGGCTAAGCGCGGGTCGAGGAGATTCGGAAAGTTTTCCAAAATTTGACCTGTGGGTATATATAGCCCGACCCTGTCGGTGTGACCGAGTGGAACAACTCGGTGGCACCGAGATTCATAACTACAAACAGTTACTGAAACTCGGTGTGACCGAAAGGTTCAAATCGGTTGCACCGAGATTGAAAACCTAGATCGACTTAGTGATCTCGGTATGACCAAAATGGATGAATCGGTCAGACCAAAACGCACAAAGATGTTTTGGAAGTTTAAGTCTATGACGAATCGGGGACTCCGAGTGCTCCTCACACAGAGTGGTTCGAATCTGACTTGATCAAATTTTGTGATGTAGCATGAGTAGAGTTTGAGACAAGAAAAGCATACATAGCTAGAGAGGGTTCTTAGGCATTCTTGTCCATCCACTTGGCAAAAGAAAAGAAAACAAATCAATCAAAACAACAAGTGGATGTCCTCGAATGAGTAAAATATGCAATCAACATGCTCATACAATAAAATGGCAATTGAAATATGTGGCAAAGCATGCACAACCAATTCTAGCATCTATCAAACAATTTGCGATGACTAGGTCATCTATATATGACTATATTGACTTAGGAGTCAAATGAGAACATTTGATCATAGGTCATACTCATCGTTTAAGCACAAGTGGGGTTACCACTTTTACATAAAGCATTATTGTGTTCACACCATTAGAGTTGCTTTAGCTCAATTCTTAGAGTAAAGCTCCCCCTAGATGTGAGATCCCCCCTAAGAGGGATGAACTAACCTTGGGTTTTGTCGATGATGACTTCATGTAGATGTTGAAGATGTGGATGCTCAATGTTGATGTAGATCATTTGAAGCTATCCATTGGAGTGAGTTGCAATTTCAATACCTACACGGGTTAGTCCCACAAGGAACAAACAAGGATATTCATAGACATAAAGTGATGCACACACAAGATGATGTCTATGAAAGATTTTAGGTTACCTTGTCCCTTGTCATACCAACAAGAGGGTTTGTGACTCCTTGAACTAGTGCAAGATGTGGAAGTTGATTGCACTTGTTCTTGCCAATATGATAAGAGTGAAGTATGTTGGCAGAGTCACCCTCAAGAACTCTCTAGTTCTTCTTCTTCGGGATCCACACCATCTTGATGGGAATCCTCAGTGTTGTAGTTGTACTTGATGAAGTGGAACTTGAAGTAGTCTTGGGAACCCACTTGACCAAGGCCTTAGGAGCTTCTTCAAATGCATCAATTTCCTCTTGAAGCTTGTCCTTGCCTTTTTGCTTGTGGTCTTGTGGTGGAAGATCATCTTGAGCTTGTGTCCCTTTGAAAGAAGTAGGATCATACTTCTCTTGTTGAGGAACAAACTTCGTCTTGGGGTATTGATCTTCTTCCCACTCAACTCCATTGGCATTGAACTTTCGTTCAAAACCAACACCTTGATTCTTCCGGTGCCTTCCTTGGTTGCGTACAATTTCCTCGAATTGCTTACTTCCAGCAAGGCTCTTGTAAACACCTTTCTCTATAATTCCCTTCAATAAGCTATTTTCTTGCTCAAGTGTAACTTGGCTAAGAGAATCATTAGTGGAATCAAGAGAACTACTAGAAGCAACAATATTGGATTTAGCATGATTATTGTTACTACTAGAGGAAGAATCTTTCTTGTTCTTGTTACTAGACTTGACTTGAGGCATGTAAGTGGATAAGAGTAAAATCTTGGCAATGTAAGAAGAACTTTTCTTACGAAGATCATCATTGATTGCTTTTAAGAACTCATGCTCTTGCTCAAGGTTGGGCTTTTCAAAGCGTAATTTCTCATGAGTCCTTAAAAGTTCTCGATGATCTCCTAAGATAGTTTCATGAGCTAACTTAAGAGTGTTTAGTTCTTTAGTTAGAGACTCAATCTTCTCCTTATCATTGTCATTCGTTTTATCTTGATTAGCATGATTAATTGATGTTTCATCACAGTATTCATCACTAGAGTTATCAACAAGTAAATCATCATCACCTAACAAGTCATCTTCATCACTATTGAAATCAACATACTCGGGGTGTGATACCTTTGGGCCTTTAGCCATTAAGCATGTTCCAACTCCTTCATTTGGTGAGTCAAATATGTCGTAGGAGTTGGTTGTCACAAGTGCTAGACCGGCAACACCTTCATCTTGAGTATATTCGGAGTCAGAGTGATAGCTTCTCTCGGAGTGGTTGTCAGAGTCGGAGCCGGATACCCATTCACCAACATGAGCTTGATGTCTTAGTTTTGTGTAGCTCCTTGATGACTTGTCCTTTCTTTCCGAATCCTTGCTTCTCCGTGAGGGTCTTCGTTCATAACGATCATCTCTACTCCTTCTTTCTCTAGATGGTGATTCTTCTCTTCTACTTCTTCTCTTGGGAGAATCTTCTCTTCTCTTGTAGGGGGCCGTACACTCATTGGAATAGTGTCCGGGCCTTCCACAATTGTAGAAGTTTCGCTCTCGACTAGAAGATCTTTTGTCATTGTAGGACCTTGACTTGGAGCTTCTCTCTTTGCTTCTACTCTTGTAGAACTTGTTGAAGTTCTTCACCATTAAGCTCAATTCTTCATTGAAGGTTTGTTTCTCACTCGATGATGTGGGGGCTTCACATAAGGCTTTGTAAGCACCACTTGATTTGTTGTGAAGTTCCTCTTTATCCTTGAGTGACATCTCATGAGCAACAACTCTTCTGATGACTTCCGTTGGCTTGAGATCTTTGTAATTTGGCATCATTTGGATCAATGTGCACACGGTATCATATTTTCCATCCAAGGCTATTAGGATCTTCTTGATGATGAATCTATCGGTCATCTCTTCACTCCCTAAGCCGGCAATCTCATTTGTGATAAGAGCAAGCCTAGAGTACATTTCAGCAACACCTTCACCATCCTTCATTTTGAACTTGTCAAGTTGACTTTGAAGCACATCCAATTTGGATTCCTTGACGGAGTCGGTACCTTCGTGCATATCAATCAAAGTATCCCAAATTTCCTTTGCATTCTCAAGACGGATGATTTTGTTGAATTCTTTGGGGCACAATCCGTTGAAGAGGATATCACAAGCTTGAGCGTTGTATTGCAGCATTTTCAACTCTTCCGCGGTGGCTTCACGGTTCGGTTCTTTCCCGTCAAAGAATTCACCTTGCAAGCCAATACACACAATAGCCCAAACGGCGGGGTTATGTCCAAGAATATGCATTTTCATCTTATGCTTCCAACTAGCAAAATTAGTGCCATCAAAGTAAGGACCTCTACGGTGATAATTTCCCTCGCTAGATGCCATACTCTCCTAGGTTGTGAAACCAAGGCTATGACCGCCAAAAGCTATGGAAATCAAAGCAAATGGAGACCAAAGCTCTGATACCACTTGTAGGATTGAAAGTATGTCTAGAGGGGGGGCGATTATACTACTTGACCAAATAAAAATCTAGCCTTTTCCCAATTTTAGTTCTTGGCAAATTTTAGCTATCTTAGCACAAGTCAAGCAATCTCCACACAATTCAAGCAAGCATGCAAAAGAGTATATGAGCAGCGGAAAGTCAAGCATGCAACTTGCAAGAATGTAAAGAGGAGGGTTTGGAGGATTCAAACGCAATTGGAGACACGGAAGTTTTTGTCGTGGTTCCGATAGGTGGTGCTATCGTACATCCACGTTGATGGAGACTTCAACCCACGGAGGGTAACGGTTGCGCGAGTCCACGGAGGGCTCCACCCACGAAGGGTCCATGAAGAAGCAACCTTGTCTATTCCATCACGGCCGTCGCCCACGAAGGACTTGCCTCACGAAGTAGGCGATCTCCTTGCCCTTACAAACTCCTTGGTTCAACTCCACAATCTTGTCGGAGGCTCCCAAGTGACACCTAGCCAATCTAGGAGACACCACTCTCCAAGAAGTAACAAATGGTGTGTTGATGATGAACTCCTTGCTCTTGTGCTTCAAATGATAGTCTCCTCAACACTCAACTCTCTCTCACAGGATTTGGATTTGGTGGAAAGAAGATTTGAGTGGAAAGCAACTTGGGGAAGGCTAGAGATCAAGATCCATATGGTTGGAATGGAATATCTTGACCTCAACACAAGTGTAGGTGGTTCTCTCTCAGAAAATGTGTATTGGAAGTGTAGGTATGTTATGATGGCTCTCTCCACGAATGAAGAGTGGGCGGAGGGGTATATATAGCCTCCACACAAAATCTAACCGTTACATACAATTTGCCAAACTCGGTGGGACCGAATGGTTAAAATCGGTCGGACCGATTCAGCAAATCTAGTGACCGTTAGGATTTTCGGTGGGACTGAGATGCAACTCGGTAGGACCGATATGGTTAGGGTTAGGGCATAATGTAATCTCGGTGTGACCGATTACACAAACTCGGTAGGACCGATTTTGGTAATAAGCTAACCAGAGAGTTGGTCAGGTAAACTCGGTGGGACCGATTCGCTCATCTCGGTGAGACCGAAATGTTACAAAAGGGAAACAGAGAGTTTACATTGCAATCTCGATGGGACCGATCGCTCATCTCGGTAAGACCAAAACGTTACGAAGGGAAACAGAGAGATTATAATCCCATCTCGGTGAGACCAAGATCCCTATCAGTGAGACCGATTTGCCTAGGGTTTGTGGCAGTGGCTATGACATTTGAAACTCGGTGGCGCCGGATAGAAAGAATCGGTGGGGCCGAGTTTGACTTTTGGTTTAGGTCATATGTGGATGTGGGAAGGTAGTTGAGGATTTTGGAGCATATCACTAAGCATTTTGAGCAAGCAAGCCATTAAGCAACACCTCATCCCTCCTTGATAGTATTGGCTTTTCCTATAGACTCAATGTGATCTTGGATCACTAAAATATAAAATGTAGAGTCTTGAGCTTCAAGCTTGAGCCAAACTTTTTGTCCTTAGAATTTTGAGGGATCCACTTTCCTCATCCATGCCATGCCATTCATTGAGCTTTTCCTGAAATATTAATCTTGGAATAATGTTAGCTCAATGAGCTATATGTTGTTAGGAATTACCAAAACCACCCAGGGATAGTTGCACTTTCAACATTTGTGACTCGTAGGATGACCTTTCTGTTTGTTCGAAACATCGAGGCGACCATTCTGATACATCAGATGAGGCACACAATCCGACGGGATTTTCTGTTGGAAAACATAGTAATAACTTCGTAGTTAGCAATGTACTTAAGTTTTAAAAGAATTTATGCAAAAGATGCACGGATGTCGTAATAGTAAAAAATCTTACCATGGCATCTCCATGGATGTTACCATGGTTCAACACGTGCACTAGTGGCACATATTCACCATAATGTGGAGGAGTTTGATAATAGATATTGTAATTCTCAAGATCAGTACAAATTGTGATCAATTGATTTTTCTCCTGATAAGTTAACTCGGAGCCATTGGGATAGTAGGTTCTGTCTACCATCTTCCGCACATTATTTGAAGAATGAAAATAAGCTGTCAATGGAAATAAGCTATCAACTATTTTGAAATAAACAATATAAATTTGTTAATAACTATGTTTGAGAAACTCACATAGCGGTAGAATTGGAAGCGTATCAACAAGGAACCAAATGTCCATATTGTCTTGGTCGATGTCAGGATCACCAAGATGCAAGGTGACAAGCATACCCTCATAAAAACCATACATCTTGCAAAGTGCTTCCCAATTTTTGCAGCCAAAATGGGTTACACTCTCAGAATTGTACAGACTTACTTCAAAATCCATATCATGATGGGTCCTTAGGCGAATTTTCTTTGTTTCAAAATTTTTATGGTCTTCAAGATCCATCCTCTCCAAGACATAGCATCTTGCATGGCATGGGATAAGCTACTCGAATTGTAAAAGATGAAAATTACACGTTGAAATAGTTAAAGTCATGCTTAATTACTAAAAAACACTTGTTGTTGTTGCGTACCGTTTCAACATCGAAGGTCGCCTGGAGCTTAATGCTGAAGCACCGATCTTCGTCCAAGTGAGGCATGTCGCACAAACCTCGGTCATCGTTGCACCAGCTGCACTCCCCAAGCAGACTTTTGTCGTCCAATGATGACATTTCCTACGTTCATAATTCAAAGATTAAACTTGTACAATTCAATATATGTACTACAAAAATTAAATTAGATCATTATTATTCATCACGTGTTTACTATCGGTCTGTCAAGTCTTTTTCTTGAAAACTCTTAGCTCGCGTGGTGTATACATTCGACCGTTGGTGATGGTCGCTCCTCCTTTCGTTCTCGAGTGCATTACACCAAAATGTCTAGCACACGGGGACGAAGGAGAAGCGACCCCCACGACAACAGGCGAGATTTTTGTCCTCTCATATGTGGTGGAGACTCTCACTCGCTGATTCCTCTCTGACATTTGCGACCGTCGATGATGGTCGTTCCTCCTCCTTCCCCTAGTGCATAACAAAGGTCTAGCACCCGGAGAAGAAGGAGAAACGACCCCCACGACGATAGTCGGGCTTCTATGTCCTCTCTCATATATGGTGGATACACTCCCTCACTGATTTTTCGACCTTCGGTGATGGAGCCTCAATAGACTTAAAGTCAACCTGAAATGTTGTTTTATTATTTTTCTAGAAAATCCAGGCAACTCGATATTTCCTACATATTCTAGCACAAGTCGTGCCAGAATTCACGAAAAAATCAGGCATGACCTTTTCTAAAAAAGGACATATCGAGCGCCTGAAATTTTCCGGAACGGAAATTAATCAACCCTCCGGCAAAACATAGGCCACTATAGGAGGTGTAACCTGCAAACATGGTCGGCCACTTGGGCAAGCACATATCCTATTTGAGCAACACAAGATATACATGTTTATAGCTACATCGTATGAGCATTCAAACTTGATGGGGACGACAGAGGGGGTCGGTGACGGAGGGGGTCTCACCTCGAGGTCGGAGGGGGTCGGTGACAGGGATGACAACGGTGATGATGGAGGGGCTCCTTGATTTTTGCAAAAACAAAACCCTATAAGCTATCAACTAATCAAATGCATAAGCCTTGCATAGTGCTCTCCAATTTTAGCATTCAAAGTAGGAGTAGTTTTCCAATATGAGCATTCAATAAGCAAAACCAAATCATAAAATAAATTACTATTCAAATTAGCATGCATTCAATAAGCAAAACTAAATCATCTCTTTTGTCATTACATCGTCGAATATTATCACTAATACACCTCGAATAGTATCATACATATAACATCACTAATACAGCTAAAAACGTAGCGAACGACGGGTATCAGCGCGGGTTGGGGACACCCAAAGAGAAGGAACCATCACAGGATCATAGCTCCAGTGAGATCCCCGAAGAACCTGCCAGGTATTGGAGAACCTTCCCTCCAACGCAACCATGAAGAGACGGACATGCTCATCCTCCTCGCTCACACGGTGACGTACCACCTCCGCGGCGTCCTCAAGCCTCCGCACCATCACTGTCCCACGCGACCGCCACCAAAGAAGGTTCGAGTCAACGATGGGCTGGCTCCTCACCAAGCGGCGCCCCCCGGAAGGTAGCACCTCCCAGTACCAGCCTGGTGGAGCCCAGTCCCGAACATGGCCCCTCTGATCAAGCAGGCCTCCTCCGCCGAGTCGACGAAGAGGATGCGGGATAGGCATCGTCGACGTCGATGCGGGGATAATTGGTTTAACTAAAAAATAAACTAGTTCTATTAATTTTCTTACTAAAAATAAACTAGTTTTATTAATTCAACTAGTTCAACTAAGCACTTACTATAAATAAAATAAACTAGTACTTACTAAAAATAAACTAGTTTAACTAGTTCTATTAATTTTCTAACTAATTCTATTAAACACTTACTAAAAACAGTAAAAAAAACTATATTGAATTTTTCTATAAACTAAACACCACTGCCCTAAATTAACATCTACTTAATTAGTTACCTAACCTACTTCCCTAACTAAAAAACATATAATTAATAGTACCACAACTACCCTAACCAAATTAACATCTACTTAGTAACCAAACTAGTTAACCAAACATCTAAAAAATATCTAATTAACCTAGTTAGTAAACCAAATTAACCTAGCTACTTCACTTAGTTCAACTTAGTTATCCTAATGAAATAAATTTACCTAAGTTAATTAACCTAGAGGGAGGAGGGAGGAGGAGTACCTCACCGGTGGTGGAGGAGGCCGGCGCGGGACGGCTGGCGGGGGAGGAGGTCGACGCGGGGGAGGGTGGCCGGCGGGGGAGCAGAGCCGACGCGGGCGAGGGCGGCCGGCGACAGAGCTCCAGCGTGGGGAATGGCGGTGCGCGGGGGAGGGCGGCAGCGACGAGGGCGAAGAGGCGCGCGAGTGAGTGTGAGGGCCGGGGGTGAGAGAGAGGTCGAGCGCGGGCCGTTTGGTTGGATAAGGAGCCCGTAGTAGTAGCGCTTCATACATAAAAGCGCTACTACTATGCCTGGCCTGCCGACAACGGCCTGGCAATTCTAGTAGTAGCGTTTTTTATTAAAATAGCGCTACTGGTAAGTGCATAGTAGTAGCAGCGCTTTGTTATAAAAAGCGCTACTACTATGCTACTATCTATAAGCATTTTCCTAGTAGTGCTACCTGGCACGTCAAAGATGTCGCGGGAAACCACGGCCACCTATGGGACCAAAGGTCCCTTGCTAGTTCGGCGGGAGGATGGCAAATTGCACAAAGAGCAGAGGAGCGTGGAGCAGCACGACAGAGGTAACATGAGCAATTTTACCCAGGTTCGGGACGCTATGAGGCGTAAAACCCTACTCCTTGTTTGGTTGATTGATGGTGGAAAAATGATGGTGGTCGTAGCTCGTTTGCTCGGCAGGGTAGCCTCAGGGCTAAACGGCTACGTGCGTATGAAATATGAGGGGGTGGATTTGCTAATCCAGTGTCCAACCCTTTCTAAGGTTGCCTCAGGCCTCCTTTTATAGGTTAAGGGGTCACCATAGTGGCAAATCAGTCATTTTGCACTACTAAGATAGCAAACAGTGCTATCATACCTAACTCTACAGGCTGACAGAGCGCATTAAATGCGCCGCTCAACATCACATCGTCGTTGGCCCGGTAAGCCTTGTCGGGCCGTTTTGCCAGCTTCGCGCCTTCTCGCTTGACACGTCATAGGACGGGGGTCGTTTGTAGGTATTTCCTGTAGAAAGAGGCCGCCATGTGGCGAATGGCTGCCACTTAGTCACTTTGAGGCTTGACACTGCACTGATCAGCGACGTGCGTCGTGGTGAAGTGGTTTTAGTGAGGTCGTTGCGTCTCTGTGAGTCCCGACAGGCCCTGCCAGGGTGTCTTGGGGGTTTTCTTCTAGGTGTAGCCCCGTCCTTGCCGGGCTCGCCAACCCGGCAAGGGTGGCTTTTCTCCTAGTGGTTTCTTACTTCTCTGGCTTGTTCTTGGTCCTCTTGATCTCCGTGTTGGCCTTCTGAGAATCTTGATTTCTTGTACTTTGGCCTGCCCTTGGTGCTGTAAACTTGCTCCCGTGCATGTGCACAGTCTGGGAAACGGACCCAGGGTTTGTTGCACCGACATAAACAATTTGAGGAAATTGTACGCAAGCAAGGAAGGCACTGGAACAATCAAGGTGTTGGTTTTGAACGAAAGTTCAATGCCAGTGGACTTGACTGGGAAGAAGATCACCCGAAGACGAAGTTTGTTCCTCAACAAGGGAAGTACCCCACATCTTTCAAGGGAACAGAAGCTCAAGACGATCTTCCACCACAAGACCACAAGCTAAAAGGCAAGGACACGCTTCAAGAGGAGATTGACTCATTTGAAGAAGCTCCTAAGGCCATGGTAATTAAAGTGGGTTCCCAAGACTACGTCAAGCCCTACATCATCAAGTACGACTATGATGACCCACAAGTACAGGGGATCTATCATAGTCCTTTCGATAAGTAAGAGTGTCGAACCCAATGAGGAGCAGAAGGAAATGACAAGCGGTTTTCAGCAAGGTATTCTCTGCAAGCACTAAAATTATCGATAGCAGATAGTTGTGTGATAATATAATTCATAACGGGTAACAAGTAACAATTATAAGTAAGGTTCAGCTAGGTCGCCCAACCCTTTTATTAGCAAAGGACAAGCCTGGACAAACTCTTATAAAAAGCAAAGCGCTCCCAAGGAAAAATGGGAATTGTTGTCAAATTAGTTATCATCATGCTCATATGATTCGTGTTCGTTACTTTGATAATTTGATATGTGGATGGACCGGTGCTTGGGTGTTGTCCTTACTTGGACAAGCCTCCCGCTTATGATTAACACCTCTCGCAAGCATCCACAACTATGAAAGAAGAATTAAGATAAATCTAACCATAGCATGAAACATGTGGATCCAAATCAGCCCCTTGCGAAGCAACACATAAACAAGGGTTCAAGCTTCTGTCACTCTAGCAACCCATCATCTACTTGTTACTTCCCAATGCCTTCCCCTAGGCCCAAATCATGGTTAAGTATCATGTAGTCAACGTTCACATAACACCACTAGAAGAAAGACAACATACATCTCATCAAAATATCGAACGAATACCAAATTCACATGATTACTTATAACAAGACTTCTCCCATGTCCTTAGGAACAAACGTAACAACTCACAAAGCAAATTCAAGTTTATAATCAGAGGGGTATTGAATATCATTAAGGATCTGAACATATGATCTTCCACCAAATAAACCAACTAACATCAACTATGATGAGTAATCATATAACACCCTCGATGCAACTATAGCTCCCACGTGTCGAGGCACGACTTAGAGACATAATCGCATTGAAGGCATATGTCGCAAGTTAGGCAATCTTCACAACATCCCATGTAATATGAACAACAAAGGGGAGATAACATAGTTGGCTTACACTCGCCATGTCAAACAAGTACATAAATAACATTACATCATCCAAACACTCATGGCCCGACTACGACGCCAAAATAAAAGAGAACCCAACATGCGACACGGTCCCAATCACCCCCAACTGGGCACCACTACTGATCATCGGGAAAGGAAACATAGTAACAGTGAGAGTCTTCGTCGAACTCCCACTTGAGCTCATACGCGTCACCTGGAGCGGAATCATCAGGCCCTGCATCTGGTGTAATAGTAATCTATGAGCCACAGGGACTCAGCAATCTCGCACCCTCACGATCAAGACTATTTAAGCTTATAGGTAAGGCAAGGTAAAATATGAGTGGAGCTGCAGCAAGCGACTAGAAAGTATGGTGGCTAACTTATTCGCAAAGGAGAGCGAGAAGAGGAGGCAAAGCGCGAGTGAGAAACTAGAGAGCAACCTGCGCAAACATTACTCCAACACCGTGTCCACTTCCTGGACTCCGCCGAGAAGAGGCCATCACGGTAACACACTCAGTTGATTCATTTTAATTAATTAAGGTTCAAGTTATCTACAACCGGACATTAATAAATTCCCATCTTCCCATAACCGCGAGCACGGCTTTCGAAAGTTCAAATCCCTGCAGGAGAGTCCCAACTTAGCCCATGACAAGCTCTCACGGTCAACGAAGGAATAGACCTCCTCCCAAGACGTTCCGATCAGACTCGGTATCTCGGTAATTCAAGACACTTCGACAGGTTAAAACAAGACCAGCAATACCGCCCGAATGTGCCGACAAATCCCGATAGGAGATGCACATATCTCTTTCTCAGGCCACACTCAGATGAGCCAGACGTCGGGTAGGCCAGCCCAGAGTTGCCCCTGGTAGCCCCGGACATCGCTCGGTTGGACCAACACTCAGAGGAGCACTGGCCCGGGGGGGTAAAATAAGATGATCCTTGAGTCTGCAGAACCCAACGGAAAGAAAAGGCTAGGTGGCGAATGGTAAAACCAATGTTGGGCATTGCTGGAAAAGCTTTAATCAAGGCGAAATATCAAGGGGTTCCCATTATAACCCAACTGCGTAAGGAACGCAAAATCCGGGAACATAACACCGATATGACGGAAACTAGGGCGGCAAGAGTGGAACAAAACACTAGGCGAGAGGCCGAGCCTTCCACCCTTTACCAAGTATATAGATGTATTAATATAACATGGCAATATAATGATATCCCAACAAGTAATAAAAGATGATCCAACAAGGAACGGCCTCCAAACTTCACCTGCAACTAGCAACGCTATAAGAGGGGCTGAGCGAAGCGGTAACATAGCCAATCAACGGTTTGCTAGGACAAGGTGGGTTAGAGGTTTTACATGGCAATTTGGGAGGCTTGCAAGCAAGTGGTAGGCATCGTAGCATTGGCATAGCAAAAGAGCGAGCAAAACTAGCATAGCAAAGATAGTAGTGATTTCGAGGGTATGATTATCTTGCCTGCACAGTTGTCAGAGTTGACTGGATCCTCAAAAGCCAACTCAATGGGCTCCTCGTTAGCGAACACGTCTCCCGGCTCTACCCAAACAAGACAAACAAGCAACAAGGATACAATCAACCACGTGCAAACTCAAACAACACGATGCAAAGATGATATGCTATGCGGGATGCGATGCGGGATGCAAAATGCAAAATATGACAGGAAATGCATGAACCTGGCCTCAACATGGAAATCCAAGTGTGCCACTGGAAAGATGAGATGAAATCGCTTGAAAACGATATAAAGAACACCGGAATCGGAGTTACGGTTTGGAAATGGCAAGCGATTCAAAAATGACACCACTCTAATGAAAATGATGCAATGGAAAGAAATGATGTATTCTGTGAGATGAACATTTTGATATGCTAGATGCATGAATCGGAGCTACAGATGCAAAGTTACGGAGCTACGAACATGTGCATATGGACTGAGAATTTCGGGACTTAGGAAAAATTCAACCTCCGGATTAGGGTTTTTTTCCAGATCTGGATCGGGCGCACGGATCGAGGATCGCCGGATCCTCACCGGAGCTCGTCGCCGGAGTAGGAGGGCCGGGCCGGTGGAGTTCACCGGAATTGTGGCGGCGGTGGCCGGCCGGCACGGCGGGGCCGGACGAAGGGCACGGCGAGGCCGGCGCGGAGGCGGCGGCGCGGCGGCTCGGGCGGCGGAGCGGCGGCTCGGGCGGCGGAGCGGCAGGCTCGCGGCAGCGGGGCGGCGCCGGCAAGAGGAGGCGGGCGGGCGGCGGCCGGCTCGTGGGCGAGGAGGCGCGGGGCTTCGGGCCTTGGGGGCCGGCTGCGGGCTCCCGGGCCCGGCGGCGCGGCGAAGCGGTCCCGTGGGGCGCGGCCAACGGCGTGGCTACACGTGGCGGCGGGGGTGCTGGGCGGACACGTCTGGCGGGGATATTTTTGTCCGGCGCGGCGCGGGGACGATTTCTAGGGTTTCGGAGGTAGGAGGAGATCCGAAAAATCGGGGGGGGGGGGGTGTTTAAATAGGCATAGAGGGAGCTAGGAGAGTCCAAATGAGGTGCGGTTTTCGGCCACGCGATCGTGATCGAACGCTCTAGAACATGGAGCAGAGTTAGGTGGGTTTTGGGCCAAATTGGAGGGGTGTTGGGCTGCAACACACACGAGGCCTTTTCGGTCCCTCGGTTAACCGTTGGAGTATCAAACGAAGTCCAAATGGTACGAAACTTGACAGGCGGTCTGCCGGTAGTAAACCAAGGCCGCTTGGCAAGTCTCGGTCCAATCCGGAAATGTTTAATCCCCACACACGAAAGAAAGCTAGAAATGACCACCGGAGGAGAACGGAGCGCCGGAATGCAAAACGGACAACGGGGAAAATGCTCGAATGCATGAGACGAACACGTATGCAAATGCAATGCACATGACGACATGATATGAGATGCATGAAAACGATAACAACACACGGAGAAAAAACCCGAACACGAGGAAATAAATATAACTTAACGCCGGAAACGGCAAGAGTTGGAGTACAAATAGGGAAAGTTATATCCGGGGTGTTACAACATTCCACCACTACGAAAGGATCTCATCCCGAGATCTAGGACTGAAAGAACGCCGGGTACTCGGAGGTGATCCTCGCATTCCCAGGTAGCTTCACGGTCGGAATGGTGTGACCACTTGACTTTGAGAAATTTGATTGACTTGTTGCGAGTCTTGCGTTCAGTCTCTTCAAGAATAGCAACTGGGTGCTCACGATAAGAGAGATCTTCTTGGAGCTCAATGTCCTCGAAGTTGACGGTGCGGTCAGGAGTCTTGAAGCACTTTCGAAGCTGAGAGACATGGAACACGTCATGAACATTTGCAAAGTTTGAAGGAAGCTCGAGTTGATAGGCGAGGTCGCCTCTCTTGCTGACAATCTTGAAAGGTCCCACGTATCTGGGGCAAGCTTCCCTTTGATACCGAAGCGACGAGTACCTTTCATAGGAGAGACGCGAAGGTAAACATGATCTCCGATCTCGAAAGCCAAATCACGGTGCTTACTGTCATAGTAGCTCTTCTGGCGGGATTGGGCTGCTTTGAGGTTATCACGAATGACTTTGCACATTTCTTCTGCCTCTGTGATTAAGTCATTACCCAAAAGCTGACGTTCACCGGTTTTAGACCAGCTGAGAGGGGTACGGCACTTCCTGCCATACAAAATTTCAAATGGGGCCTTACCCGAACTTGCTTGAAAACTGTTGTTGTAGGAGAATTCAACATAAGGAAGACAATCCTCCCACTTCATGCCGAAGGAGATCACACAAGCCCTGAGCATATCTTCAAGAATCTGGTTGACACGCTCGACTTGACCGCTTGTTTGAGGATGGAAAGCTGTGCTGAAGCGGATGTTAGTGCCCATGGCCTTCTGAAAAGGATCCCAAAACTTCGAGGTAAAGATGCTGCCACGGTCTGAAGAGATCACTTGAGGAATACCGTGCAGAGAGACAATTCGAGAGGTATAGAGTTCCGCCAATTGAGCTGCAATGATCGATTCTTTGATAGGTAGAAAAATGAGCCACTTTGGTGAGTTTGTCGATGACAACGAATATAGCATCATTGCCACGCTTGGAATTTGGAAACCCAGTCACGAAGCCCATTTCAATGTGGTCAAACTTCCATTCTGGAATGGCAAGAGGTTGGAGGAGACCAGCTGGCCTTTGGTGTTCTGCCTTCACTCTTCTGCAGACATCACATTCATTCACGAATTGAGCGATCTCGCGCTTCATTCGAGTCCACCAATAAGCTTTCTTAAGGTCCTGATACATCTTCGTGCTCCCAGGGTGGATGGAGAGGAGAGAATTGTGAGCCTCGTTCATGATCAATTCACGGAGGTCACCTTTGGGTACCACAATACGATCCTCGAAGAAAAGAGTGTCCTTGTCATCAAGGCGGTAGCACTTGTACTTGGGTTGACTCTTGGCAATCCCAATCTTCACCTTTTTCACCATAGCATCAAGTAGCTGGGCTTGGCGAATCTGGTCTTCTAAGGTAGGAGAGACTTGAAGGTTGGCGAGGAAACCTTGAGGAACAACTTGCAGATTAAGTTTGCAGAAAGCTTCACAAAGCTCGGGTTGATAAGGCTTAAGAATCAGACTGTTGTAGTAGGCCTTTCTGCTCAATGCGTCAGCAATCACATTGGCCTTGCCTGGAGTATACTCAATACTCGGATTATACTCTTGAATCATTTCGACCCATCGAGTTTGCCTGAGGTTGAGATTAGGCTGAGTGAAGATGTACTTGAGACTCTTGTGATCAGTGAAAATGTCCACTTTTCTTCCCAATAGAAGATGTCTCCAAGTCAAAAGAGCATGCACAACTGCCGCCAACTCGAGATCATGAGTGGGGTAGTTCTTCTCATTAGGCTTCAACTGGCGAGAAGTATAAGCAACAACTTTCTTCTCTTGCATCAATACTGCGCCAAGACCTTGGAGAGAGGCATCACAAAAGACCTCGTACGGCTTGGATTCATCCGGCGGAGTTAGAACTGGAGCAGTGATCAATTTCTCTTTCAAAGTGTTGAAAGCAATATCACACTCCGGAGACTAAACGTACTTGACGTGCTTCTGAAGAAGATTAGAGAGAGGCTTCGCGATCTTAGAAAAGTTTTTCAATGAATCTTCGGCAATAGCTTGCGAGACCGAGGAAGCTACGGAGCTGCTTCACATTCTGAGGAGGTTCCCAATTCACAATTGCAGACACCTTCTCAGGATTCATGGCAATGCCCTTGGCAGAGATGATATGACCAAGATAAAGAACCTCATCGAGCCAAAACTCACACTTGGAGAACTTGGCGTAGAACTGATGTTCCCTGAGCTTATCAAGAACCAAACGCAAGTGCTTGGCATGATCTTCCTTGTTCTTCGAGCAAACCAGAATGTCGTCGAGATAGACCAAAACGAAGTCATTGGTGTAGGCGTTGAAGATGAAATTCATCATGCGTGAGAACGTCGGAGGAGCGTTGGCGAGGCCAAAAGACATGACAGTGTATTCATATGAACCAAAGCTTGTTCTGAATGCTGTCTTGGGAATATCTTCTTCACGAATGCGAATCTGGTGATAACCCATACGGAGATCAAGCTTGGAGAATACTTGGGCACCTTTGAGTTGTTCGAACAGCTCATTGATGTTGGGAAGTGGGTATTTGTTCTTGATGGTCTTCTTGTTCACTAGATGGTAATCAACACAAAGTCGGTCCGTTCCATCCTTCTTCTTCACAAAAAGAACACCACAACCCCACGGAGAAGAACTAGGCCGGATGAGACCCATTTTCTCTTGAATATCGAGTTGCTTCTTCAGCTCCTTCAACTCTTCAGGTCCGAGCTTGTAAGGACGTTTGCACACAGGTTCCGTGCCAGGCTCAAGATCAATAACGAATTCAACTGGCCGGTGCGGAGGCATTCCTGGGAGCTCTTCTGGAAAGACGTCTTGATATTCGCAAACGACTGGAATTTGAGAGATGGCATCCAATTCACCCTTCTTATTGAGAGAAAACAGACGGATAGTATCATCACGAGCGGCAAGACAATTACATCCTCAGACGAATGAGTCAATTGAATCTGCCTGGCTGCACAATCAAGATGAGCCTTGTGCTTAGAAAGCCAATCCATTCCGAGAATAAGATCAATATCCGAGTTACCAAGAACCACCGGAGAAGAGAGAAACTTGTAATCGCCCAATGTGATAGAAACATCTGGGGCAATAGCGCTTGCATTCATGAATTTACCCGGAGAAACAACAGATAACTGTCTAGGCAAATCTTGCAAAGGCAACTCATGCTTAGAAACAAATGGCCTCGAGATGAAACAATGCGATGCACCCGTGTCAAAAAGAACTTCTGCAGGAATATCATTAACAGGAAGGTTACCCATGATGACATCTGATGAGTCCTCTGCTTGAGCTGCATTCATCAAATTGACCTTGGCAGACTTGGGGTTATGCTTGACCACAGCTGTACTTGCCGATCTGACAGGAGGAGGAGGAGGAGGAAGACGCCTCTGGTTGAAACACTTGTTGGCATAGTGACCCTTCTGTTGGCACTTGTTGCACGTGGCCTCTGAAAGCGGACGGTGGTACGGAGCACTCGATCTTGGAGCTTGAGACGAAGTCTTGTTCTGAAAGCCAGGGTTGGGTGGGTGGGAAGAACCACTGCCACCTTTGCTCTTCTGCTGATACGGCTGACGGAATGGAGGAGGAGGAAGCCAATACTTCTGCTACTTGGCCACTTGAGTAGAGGAAGAAGGAGCAACATCTCTGACTCGCTTCTTGGAAGCATCACACCTCAACTGAGCAGCCTCTTGCTTCAGTGCCATGTTGTAGAACTCATCGTACCTCAAGGGCTCAAAGAGAACAAGAGCTAGCTGAATATCTTCTCTAAGACCACCCCTGAACTGATATACATGCTCTTCTCATCAGGCACGTCCTCCTTGGCAAAGCGGGCGAGCTTCTGAAACAACTTGTTGTAGTCATAGACAGACAAAGAGCCTTGCTTCAGATTGCGGAATTCCTCACGCTTGCTTTCAACCACGCTCTGGGGAATATGATGAGCTCGGAAATCTCGACGGAAATCATCCCAAGTGATAACACGTCCACCTCTGGAGTCCTTGTACTGCTGGAACCATTCTGCAGCTTGATCTTTGAGTTGGAAGGAAGCGAACTTAACAAAGTCCTCAGGCCTGACATTACTGCACTCGAAATGCTTGCACAGATCCACTAGCCAATCGTCAGCATCGGTTGCCTCAACACAATTGCTGAAAGTCTTTGGCCCGTTAGCAAGGAACTGGTTGAGTGTAGCAAAGTGACTCTGATTGCTGCCTTGATTCCCTTGGTTGCGCTCTTGAAGAATTTGCATGATCAACTGTGTGTTTGCATTGGTTGCGGCCATCACAGTTTGCCATGCCTCTGGAGGAGGTGGAGGTGGTGGCGGATCAGGATTCGGAGTCGTGCGCGTTAGAGGAGCCATCCTGAAGAGGTTGACCACCATTAGCACATTGACAGATAAGTATAGAAGCTGAATCCAACGGAATGAAAATTGCAACATATAGTCTTCACATCCGAACAAAATGAACGAATGCATTCCTCTTGAGATGGTCACATATCCATAAATTGAGAAGCCACGTAGAATTAAGGCAGAGAAATAAATCAACAAGGTACAGATCAAGAACGAATAATCGGTAAGAAATCCCAATCTCAAACCAATATCCGTGGAAGAAAAACTAGAGCTACTAGAATTCCCACCTATGAAACTCCCGAACCTTTCCGGTTATGCAATCAGGTGTTGGGGATACAGGGGAAGCATAATATCTCACCCAAACTAGCAATTCCTACATCCAGCTGTATCCATCCTTCAACACATAACCAAGAAACCTTCGGAAACCATCTACCTCAACCTTGGAAAAGCATCCATTATACAAGTTATGGCGATACTCCCGAACTCCCGCCCCAGTACTGGGTGGCGTCGAGGTTATCTCACCAACGAACTGCATAAAAGAGATTTTCGATGTCGGCGTACTAGACTCAGGTATTCCAGAACTGCAACGATAAAATTATGATGACAACACCTCAGAGCTCAACTCCCCGGGACACTTCCACTAAACCCCTGACAGGAGGCACCAAGACAATGTTCTCATCATAAAACCATCGGAACGATTCCAAGATACCCGCGTGATCCTAAAAAAAAATTTAGTGAAATTTGAGAAGAGAAGAGTCAAAACTCTACGTCAGGATGCCTTACCAGAGCGATGAGGAGACTGGGAAGTAAAAAAGAATTCCTAATCTCTCCGATATATAATTCCTAAAAGACTCAAAACATTTTTCTAGACACAACTCGGCCGCTAAAAACGATCAAGCAATGGGGCTCCTAAGGTCGGCGAAGGCTCTGATTACCAACTTATAACACCCTCGATGCGACTATAGCTCCCACATGTCGAGGCACAACTTAGAGACATAATCGCATTGAAGGCATATGTCGCAAGTTAGGCAATCTTCACAACATCCCATGTAATATGAACAACAAAGGGGAGATAACATAGTTGGCTTACACTCGCCACGTCAAACAAGTACATAAATAACATTACATCATCCAAACACTCATGGACCGACTACGGCGCCAAAATAAAAGAGAACCCAACATGCGACACGGTCCCAATCACCCCCAACTGGGCACCACTACTGATCATCGGGAAAGGAAACATAGTAAAGTTGAGAGTCTTCGTCGAACTCCCACTTGAGCTCATACGCGTCACCTGGAGCGGAATCATCAGGCCCTGCATCTGGTGTAATAGTAATCTGTGAGCCACAGGGACTCAGCTATCTCGCACCCTCGCGATCAAGACTATTTAAGCTTATAGGTAAGGCAAGGTAAAATATGAGTGGAGCTGCAGCAAGCGACTAGCAAGTATGGTGGCTAACTTATTCGCAAAGGAGAGCGAGAAGAGGAGGCAAAGCGCGAGCGAGAAACTAGAGAGAAACCTGCGCAAACATTACTCCAACATCGTGTCCACTTCCCGGACTCCGCCGAGAAGAGGCCATCACGGTAACACACTCGGTTGATTCATTTTAATTAATTAAGGTTCAAGTTATCTACAACCGAACATTAATAAATTCCCATCTGCCCATAACCGCGGGCACGGCTTTCGAAAGTTCAAATCCCTGCAGGGGAGTCCCAACTTAGCCCATGACAAGCTCTCATGGTCAACGAAGGAATAGACCTCCTCCCAAGACGTTCCGATCAGACTCGGTATCTTGGTAATTCAAGACACTTCGACAGGTTAAAACAAGACCAGCAATACTGCCCGAATGTGCCGACAAATCCCGATAGGAGATGCACATATCTCTTTCTCAGGCCACACTCAGATGAGCCAGACGTCGGGTAGGCCAGCCCAGAGTTGCCCCTGGTAGCCCCGGACATCGCTCGGTTGGACCAACACTCAGAGGAGCACTGGCCCGGGGGGGGTAAAATAAGATGACCCTTGAGTCTGCAGAACCCAAGGGAAAGAAAAGGCTAGGTGGCGAATGGTAAAACCAATGTTGGGCATTGCTGGAAAAGCTTTAATCAAGGCGAAATATCAAGGGGTTCCCATTATAACCCAACCACGTAAGGAACGCAAAATCCGGGAACATGGCAGTGGTTCTTCCACCCTTTACCAAGGGTGGAACATAGGAGTGGAACAAAACACTAGGCGAGAGGCCGAGCCTTCCACCCTTTACCAAGTATATAGATGTATTAAGATAACATGGCAATATAATGATATCCCAACAAGTAATAAAAGAAGATCCAACAAGGAACGACCTCCAAACTTCACCTGCAACTAGCAACGCTATAAGAGGGGCTGAGCAAAGCGGTAACATAGCCAATCAACGGTTTTCTAGGACAAGGTGGGTTAGAGGTTTGACATGGAAATTTGGGAGGCTTGCAAGCAAGTGGTAGGCATCGTAGCATTGGCATAGCAAAAGAGCGAGCAAAACTAGCATAGCAAAGATAGTAGTGATTTCGAGGGTATGATCATCTTGCCTGCCCAGTTGTCAGAGTTGACTGGATCCTCAAAAGCCAACTCAATGGGCTCCTCGTTAGCGAACACGTCTCCCGGCTCTACCCAAACAAGACAAACAAGCAATAAGGATACAATCAACCACGTGCAAACTCAAACAACACGATGCAAAGATGATATGCTATGCGGGATGCGATGCGGGATGCAAAATGCAAAATATGACAGGAAATGCATGAACCTGGCCTCAACATGGAAATCCAAGTGTGCCACTGGAAAGATGAGATGAAATCGCTTGAAAACGATATAAAGAACGCTGGAATCGGAGTTACGGTTTGGAAATGGCAAGCGATTCAAAAATGACGCCGGTCTGCGATTTACAGCAAGTAGGCATCTAAATGCAATGAGACGAACATGCTACAGCACCCAAACATGACAACAAAATACATGGCAGAGATGCACACAAGATGCTTAACATAAGTCTAGCACTGAGCTACGGCCAAATCATTCATTAACAAGTTCAAACAAGCATGGCAAAAACGCATATGGTAAACAGATCTCAGACTTAGTGAAATTAACACTTGTCTGGAATTTCAGATCAGGTAGCCCTCTTTGGAGCAACAAAACTACATGCTACAGGACCTTAAAATGGCAAAGTAAAGCATGGCATGGAGCTACTCAAAGAGCTTAACAAAAGTCCCTTAGTGACCTTGAGCCAAAAGGGATCAGAAAATACAATTGCAAGCATGTGAACATAGCAAAAACATAATCAGTTTCAGACTTAGTGAAAAACTGACACATGCTGAAATATAACTCAAGTAGGCATGTTTACGAGCTCGATGCACTCACTACAGAGCAAGTCATGGCAAGACAAGCATACATCCATCAAGAAGGCACAAAATTCAAGCTAGACATAGCAAGAACAATAGCATAGCATGCACGGATCAACTACAACATCACCGGCAAAATTGCAAACAAGTTGACAATCTGCCCAGATTCACAAAATAGCAAAAGTAGAGCTCGATTGACTCAAGCTAGGGTGCTCCATAATTGTAAACAAAGACATGGATGGATAGAGTACTACAATATTAACAAAACTCCCTTACTGATCATCCTGAAAAGAGGCACGGATCACTAGAAAACAACAAGAACATATGGCATCATGAGATAAACAGCTCCAGGACTTAGTGAAATTACTAAGTCCCTGAAAACAGACTTAGCAAGTGCACCACTTTGCAAGCTTGCACAAGTCACCACACACATCTTAAAAATACATGGGTTGCACCTCTGAAAAGATGACAAAACCCTTAACAAAACACATGTAGAACTCACGGGCATATCATGCACACAATAATCATGGCAAAAATGACAAAAGTGCTAAACGGAGTAGCAGATCTGACAATTAACTCAAGTAGCCCTCTGCTAACAGCATTTCGGGCATCAAGATGAACTCTAATGAAAATGATGCAATAGAAAGAAATGATGTATTCTCTGAGGTGAACATTTTGATATGCTATATGAATGAATCGGAGTTACGGATGCAAAATTACGGAGCTACGAACATGTGCATATGGACTGAGAATTTCGGGACTTAGGAAAAATTCAACCTCCGGATTAGGGTTTTTTTCTAGATCTGGATCGGGCGCACGGATCGAGGATCGCCGGATCCTCACCGGAGCTCGTCGCCGGAGTAGGAGGGCCGGGCCGGTGGAGCTCACCGGAATAGTGGCGGCGGTGGCCGGCCGGCGCGGCGGGGCCGGACGAAGGGCGCGGCGAGGCCGGCGCGGAGGCGGCGGCGCGGCGGCTCGGGCGGTGGAGCGGCGGCTCGGGCGGTGGAGCGGCGGCTCGGGCGGTGGAGCGGCGGGCTCGCGGCGGTGGGGCGGCGCCGGCAAGAGGAGGCGGGCGGCGGCGGCCGGCTCGCGGGCGAGGAGGCGCGGGGCTTCGGGCCTCGGGGGCCGGCTGCGGGCTCCCGGGCCCGGTGGCGCGGCGAAGCGGTCCCGCGGGGCGCGGCCAACGGTGTGGCGACACGTGGCGACGGGGGTGCTGGGCGGACACGTCCGGCGGCGAGATTTTTGTCCGGCGCGGCGCGGGGACGATTTCTAGGGTTTTGGAGGTAGGAGGAGATCCGAAAAATCGGAGGGGTGTTTAAATAGGCATAGAGGGAGCTAGGAGAGTCCAAATGAGGTGCGGTTTTCGGCCACGCGATCGTGATCGAACGCTCTAGAACATGGAGCAGAGTTAGGTGGGTTTTGGGCCAAATTGGAGGGATGTTGGGCTGCAACACACACGAGGCCTTTTCGGTCCCTCGGTTAACCGTTGGAGTATCAAACGAAGTCCAAATGGTACGAAACTTGGCAGGCGGTCTGCCGGTAGTAAACCAAGGCCGCTTGGCAAGTCTCGGTCCAATCCGGAAATGTTTAATCCCCACACACGAAAGAAAGTTAGAAATGACCACCGAAGGAGAAAGGAGCGCCGGAATGCAAAACGGACAATGGGGAAAATGCTCGAATGCATGAGACGAACACGTATGCAAATGCAATGCACATGACGACATGATATGAGATGCATGACAACGATAACAACATACGGAGACAAAACCCGAACGAGGAAATAAATATAACTTAACGCCGGAAACGGCAAGAGTTGGAGTACAAATAGGAAAGTTATATCCGGGGTGTTACAAATCAACACTACTAGCAACCCATAGGTACCAATCTGAGGTTTTGAGATAAAGATCGAATACAATAGATGAACTAGGGTTTGAGAGGAGATGGCGCTGGTGAAGATGTTGATGGAGATTGACCCCATCTCGATGAGAGGATCGTTGGTGATGATAATGGCTTCGATTTCCCCCTCTAGGAGGGAAGTTTCCCCGGCACAACAGCTCCGACGGAGCCCTAGATTGTTTCTGCCCAGGTTCCGCCTCGAGACGGCGGCGCTTCGTCCCGAAAGCTCCCTTATGATTTTTTAGGTCAAAACCCTCCATATAGCAGAGGATGGACACCGGAGGCCTACCGGAGGGCTCACAAGCCCTAGGGGCACGCACAGGGGGTAAGGCGTGCCCCCGAGGCTTGTGGCCACCTGGTGGGTCCCCCTATGGTATTTCTTCACCCAATATTTCTTCCCCCATCCGATGGGTCCCACTCTGGTATTTCTCACCCGGTGCAGAATTACAGCTGCCGACATTCCCCCTCTTCATATAATTCTTGCAAATTACAAGGGAAAAGGTATGAGAATTGCACATAATGTGTAATAACAACCCATAATGCAATAAATATCAATATAAAAGCATGATGCAAAATGGACGTATCAACTCCCCCAAGCTTAGACCTCGTTTGTCCTCAGGCGAAAGCTAAAATTGATAAATATGTCCACATCTTTAGAGATAGTGCCGATAAAATAAAATACAGACATGAGGGCATCATGATCATCTTTAGAACAACAACATATATTGTTATATAATTTCTTATGCTAAAGTAACAATTCGTTCACAAGGTAAGGTATGAATCAGAAACTTTATTGAAAACCAACAAACTATTATCTTAGTCATTGTAGCAATTGTAATTTATCATAATATCGAAAAGAGACAATGTAAGAGCTTTTCAGCAAGTTCATATACTCAACTATCATTTAGTCTTTTATAATTTCTAACACTCACGGGATACTTATGGGTTCGAAGCCTCAGTCAAACATAGAGGAAGATAGAGCCTTATAGTTTCGCCTCCCAACTTTTTACTTTAAAGGTAACGTCAACAATAATAGTTTATGGTAACCTACATCCGAGTGGATATATATATAGGATGTGTCTTTTATGATAACACCCCTTAAGAGTTTTATTCTGCTTAAAAAAAGCTTATTCTGCTAACACCAACCCCGCCACGTCCAGTACCTCACCGAACTGCAAAAGCTGAAGAAAAAAACACCCCGAGCCCCCATGGCCAACCTTATCCACCCCCACCCACCTTCTTCACCGGTCAAACCCCATCCAACTCTAGCCTCCGCGCCTCCTCACTCCCGGCCGCCGCGCCTTCCTCCCCAACCCAACAGCGCCGCCACTCCCCCAGCCAAGCCCGACGGCCATCGTGCCTCCTCTCGCTCCCGGCCGCCGCGCCTCCCCTCCCCCACCGCATCGCCGCATCCCCTCCAGATCCCACCACGCGGCCGCCCCATTGTGCATCGCCGCCCCCCCTCTCTTCCCTTGTGCCCCCCGTCCAGCCCGCGCCATCAGAGTCCTCTCCCCTGTCGGATCCGGCTAGGGATTCAGATCTCCCCTGCGCGCCGAAGAAGCCGGCCGCTGCGACGCTCCTCGCACGGGCCCAACCCCCTGACCATCTTGGCCTCAGTGGCCCTCCATTCATCTTCCTTCCTCGATCCAGCAGGCTGCAGGCCGTCCTTCCCGGTGAGATTCCATGGGCTGCAAGTCGTCCCTCCCCACCATGAGGTCGGATATCAAGCAAACCGGGGCGGGAGGGGTGGGGGAAGGGTGCAGGTGGCTCCTCTTTCATCCACTCCCAGCAGAGGTCTCCAATGAGCACGGCGAACTCGAACGCATCCGCTGGCAGGTAAAAAGTGTCGCGCCATTCTCCCCGAGCTTAACCAAGAATCTATGGGTGCCTACCCCCGGTGCTCCTTCGTCGTCACCGAGCAGACCACATAGCCGGTAGGTGCAGCTCCAACGATCTCATGGCTACAAGTGGCGTGGTGGGTTTTTTGTGTGGCAGGAGTCCACCGGCCAACGGCGCAAGGTCCACCGACGAGCAGTGCTCGGTTCGTTGTGTGGTGGACCTCCTCGGGCGGGCGGGTTGACTGCCAGGACCATGTCCGGTAGGCGATGAAGTTGTGCACAGTTCATTGGTGGCGCCCAGTAGTTAGGCTCAGGGTGCACTGCAGTTTGCTGCACGTGCGCGTGTAGCAAGCGAGTGCACAGGAAGCCGCCGCATATGCATGTTCTGTTGAAGGTCATTTTTTGTTCAAATGCAGTTCTACTGGCTGCTAGTGCCTAATTTCGTGTGTATGCATGTATGTGTGTGACCGTAAAAACAATGAACAGAGTATGTGTGCGCAGTTTGGTTAGCTCGGTCGTGCATTACTTTTGTTTTGTTTTGTGCGGTTCGCTGTGTGTGCCTATGTAAAACAATGAGATAGATGTGTTTGCTTTGGAAACTCACGTTGTTCCCTCATGTGGTTAGCTATAAAAACTCCTCACTAGTTCATAAAATCAATGAAACACTTGCAGTGCATTTGGTCCTCGGATGTGGTTCACTGTTGAGGGTGATGATGTTCACTTGCGCCCAACATGAAAGTCCGAAAAAATAGCGCAACAACAAAGATTGTAATGAGGTTCACTTCGATATATGTCGCGGTTCACTTGCCTCCTCTCTTCGGTCCACTCTCGTTCACAAAAAATTTGAAAAAAGGACAACAAAAACTTGTATGAGAAAAATTTACGTTCGACAAAAGAAATTATGAAGTTCACTTGCTCGTCTGATGTAGTGCGGTTTTCAGTTTAAAGCAGTGCGGTTTTCCGTTTCATGCAGTACATACGATGTTTTTGTGTCGCGAAAAACAGAGTGTCCACATTTCGTTAAAATCAAAATTGCTTTTAAACCGTAAGGAATCAGAGAGAGTGTTCTATATAAAAAAGTTGTGCCTCATTGATATCTTTCCAACGGCGTATAATTTGAATCATTTCGACCAGCGATTTATAAAAATTTCACGAAAAACGGCCGCTGCCTCTTGTCGTCAGCTGCATGATTTTTAAAATTAACTAAAAATCACAAGGTATCTCAAAAACATTTTAACATATGAAAGTTGCGCCTCGTTCGTAGCTTTCCAACGATGAATCATACGCCTCATTTCGACAAAACAGTTAGAAAACTGGAGCGAAAATAGTACCAAAAATTTGAATTTTTTTGAAAAAACAGAATTTCACGATTTAGTAAATTTGAAACTTCTCTAAAACCGTAATAAATTAGAGAAAATAATAAATATGAAAAAGATGCGCCACGACGATATCTTTCCAAAGGTGTATCATTTGCTTCACTCCGACAAGCGGTTTAGAAGAAATCACGAAAAAACGCTCGCTGCCACTCATCATGGGCCGCACCATTTTCAAAACAGATCTTAAACCGTGTGGAATCTCGAAAAGTGTTCTAACATGTCGAAGTAGCGCCTAATCCATAGCTTTTTAACGGTATATTACACGCCTCGTTTTGACTAACGGTTAAAAACTAGAGCAAAAAAGATACTGAAAAAACACAGCGTGCAGTTTTTTATGACGGGAAGTTCATTCATGTGAGTACTGCAGCACACTTGGTTCAAACAATGACGTGCACTTGCATTGAGCGTGCAGTGCGGAAGTGTTATCAGAATAGTTATTCTGCTAATTTATAGGACAAATGTTTCCTACAAGAAGTGGTAGTTACCACCACTTGCGTTTTGTATGTTGTATGTCGTATCTGTCGAAATCGAGAGTATGTACGTGTAGTATGTAGTATATAACAATGATTAAGTAGTATATATAATATTTTTTAGGTAGTATATACCATGTTTTGAGTATGCTCTTTTTTACGTACAAATATGTACATATTTCACAAATATAACAAAAATTATGGGCTCATATGCAATTTTTTCATGTAACATGCTTTGAAATATCTTAAATATAGTATACGAGTATATTTAAAATAATAAAGTAGTATATATAGTACCACATGATGGTATATGAGACATATGGGGTAACTACCACCAGGTGGTAGGACGAATTTTCTCTCTCTCTCTCTCTCTCTCTCTATATATATATATATATATATATATATATATATGAAACTATGTCTACCATAGTGTGCCACAAAACTTGTTTAGGCTCTGTAAACTTTTAACGATTTAAAAGTTATCAAAAAATATGAAATAAGTATGGGAGCATCTCTCTAATGTAATAAGATGATTCAACAGAGAGATTGTTAAAATATGCATTTATGTGTCCTCGGCAAAAATAAACGCATTTCAGCTCACTGCAACATAAGGGTGTGTTTGGTTACAGTAATGGACCGGAATGTCACGGGTCCAACCCGTTCCTGGGCCTTGTTCTCATGTTCGGTATAAAGGTGGAACGGTCACCAACTGGTTCCCCTGGAACGAATATTCGGCCCAGATCCGGAATGGGGTGATACCTCCAGATTGGGCGGACGACGCGGAACCGCTCCTCTCCTCGCACTCCCGCATGCCGCAGCGGCGCAGCCCTATCCTCTGCCGTGCCGCTCGTCTCTCTTGTTTCCCCACCTCCCGCGGTTTGCGCCGCCCGCCCTCCTCCTCTGGTCTGCGCCGCCAGCCCTCTTCCTTCGATCTGCAACGCCGGCTCCCTTGTCTCGTCTTCCTCCGAAGGTGCAGGTGCATGGCGGTCTTGCGGTGGGGCAACAGCGGCGGCACACGGCACGGAGCGACGAAGCAGCCGCTACAAGCGCCGGCTATTGACCGCGCCCGAGGCCTGAGCTCGCGCCGCCGGGAGCCAACGCCAAGCCGCGCATCCAGCCGGCCGCCGCGCTCAGCTGTCGCATTCTGTTCTTGTAGCTGCTGTTTATCTCATGGTTGAGTCCGGTTCTGGTCGTTCACACCTCTGTACGTTGCCTGGATGTATGGATTCGATCCATTGATGCTCAAAACAGAATTCCTTGAGTCTGATTTGGTGATGCTCACAACTCTGTTCTGCAAATTAATTTTACTGGATCCGAGGAAAATCTGTGATAATAATCAGAGCTATGTTCTCTGTATAGTTAATTGGGAGAGACTTTGTCGCTCTGAATCTTTCTTGTCCGGTTCAGTTCAGCGAGGCAGACTGCAGTTGTAGGAACTTGCAAATCCATTCCATTCCATGTACCAAACCATCAAACCAAACATCAAAATGTAACCATTCCATTCCTTGGAACTACCCCTACCAAACACAAGGATGGAACCGACCCATTCTAGTGGAACGGAACCATGACATTCCATTACACTTCGTTCCCGAACCAAACACACCCTAAATATATACTAAACTATTTGTTTTTTTCGTGCAGGACACATGTAGTCGTATTTTTTTAAACCCTCCGTTGGATCATGTTATATTATAGGTGGGTTGGTTTAGTATTTTTTTCAGGATTTTTGAGAACTTTTGCACCGTTGAAACCCTTAACCATATATATATATATATATATATATATATATATATATATATATATATATATGGAAAAGCAGAGCTATTGTGTTTCTTTCTAGAGGTGGCAACCTCAGCCACATGCTTATCTTGGGATCTGGTCAACTTTCTTTCCCTCCAATCTTTTCTATCATTTTAGAAGTGTAAAGTTTATTTCCTCATTGGGTTGATTGTGGACCACTGTTGCATGTACATAGGCACTAGGCCCAGCCCATAGACTGTCATCCCTGCACAGCGCCAGTACTGGGGCCGTGCATGAACGGTTCCCGGCCCACAAAAGGTTCAAGACGCCACGAACGGTTCCAACTCGCCGACGGTGCTTGACAGAAAAAAATTCGTGACTTTTTTTCACACCAAAATTTGTCCCGATCCTATCCCGTCTCTCTCAACCCCTTCACATTTTCCCTCCTCACCCTAATCCAAGTCTGAATCAGGCTCTCCCCTCGCTCCTCCACTAGGTTGCCCGATCCATGGTTGCCGACGTTCTCCGTCTCGAGGCCGTCAGCCGTACCTCAGGGTGCCCTCTTCCAACGACCACGGCTGCTTCCCACCTCCCCACCTCAGCCCTACCTCCGGCGAGCACTGAATCCATGTGCGGGCCTCCTCCTGGTCGCCGATGCCAGCCCAGATCGATGACAACAGCTAGGAGAAAGAGCAGATGCAGGCTATAGATCTGGCTGTGAACAGGTGATGTTTTTTTGGAGCTTGAGGCTGCAGTTCTTGCTTTTTTCTGAACTTGGTTTATGTTATTGTACAGTTCTGCTTTTGGTTCCAGGGTTTTGCACGGACGTTGTAAACATGTGGGCGCTCACTTATTTGGACTTGGATTATACTGTTAATTTTAGATGCTAGCATGCTTGACATGCAGAAACTTCACATGCATGGAAGATATGTACTACGTACAATTCATTTGCAACATCTGTACTCTAAGTGCTTCTATACATTTTTCAAACTTGATTGTAGACCTGGCTGTTCCTTTGTACATCTGTACTGCAATGTTGTGTGTACGTCTAGAGGTTTCTTGGCGGACTGCTAGCTGTGTGCATTGATGTATCTTTCCCGGTTATATTTACTGTCAAAACGAGCACATGTAAGTTGTTTGGTTAACAAACTAATGGAAGGTATTTCAAGTGTTTTTCTTGTCCATATATGTGATTATCCTGTCGGAAAGTTGACTTCATCAGAAAATATTCAGCATATATTATTTCTCTCTGCGTGTTGATTTTCCAGGGATTAAGTATATATGGGGAACTACGATAGAATGAAGATTCAAATGTTTGGACAGCAGGTAGAGAGTGCTCTCACTTCCGAAAAGCAAAATGGGGTCATCCGGTGGTTCCCCCTTTCAGATGGCATTTTTTGCAGCTACTCTTTGGCCTTGTTTGGATACACAGTTTTACCAGTACTAGTTTTCCATAGACTCGCATAACCGCCTAACAAACTAAAACCATGTTTGGGCTTTCCACCAAAAACATGGATAAGCAGGATTTGGTTTCCACAAAACCAGGAATCTGCGTTTTGTGAAAAACTACTAATAGTTGTTTTTGAGAAAACACGATCGTAGAAACCCACCGCAACTGATTTTTTCCAGTTCCACTTCTTTCGCAACAAATCCATTAGCACTGATTTTACAGTCATCAGGAGCTTGGATGGCCGGCGTGCATGCAAATTGACCCTGAGCATCAGCTCTCTACCGTCGGCCTGTACGTCGATGGAAGCGGATGTCGCCGCCCGTGCGGGGCGAGTGGAAGCGTTCACTGCCGTGCGCGTGCCATGTTGGCGAGGGGAAGTAGCCACCGCCGTGCGCGTATGCCGGAGTCGTCATTAAGAAGCGGTCGATGCCGTCGTCCGCGCGCGACGAGTCGTCGAGGGAAAGCGGCTGCTGCCGTGCGCTCACGGCCAGTCCCCAGATGAAAGACGTTGCCGTCGTCCGCAACCAGCAGCTGAGCTTACCAAACATAGTTTTCTATAAACCGGTTATTCACAAAATAGTAGATAAAACTGGTTTTCCTAGAAATTAGCTGAAAACGCATTTTCTATATTCTTATCGCTAATCTCCATTATCCAAACAACCACTTTAAGATGGATATAGATTGATGCACCTATTTTCAGTTGAAGACTTGCCCCATTCCTATTTATTTTTTAATGCTGGTAGGAGAGGTGCAAAACTTGCTGATTAGAAAAGGTATATTACAAACAAACAACCCCAAGGGGGTACTAAGAAGGAACACGGAGAGATCACTATTGAGCAGTAATTACCGACGTTTTGTTTGTTTTATGGTATCTTTTTTTAGGCTACGTGGAGTGAAACATGTTTCTTACTTCTAGTACACAGTTTCATTAATCGCTGTGTACAGCCACAACACTATGAATAGAGACGAATGACTGCAGAATCGCTGGAGAGTACACTCAAGAACACGTTAATAGTATAAATGGCTCGCACTATGATTCAACTTTCTACACAAAGTTTTTGGCAGCGTTCTCTAACTAGCAGGTGTCTAAAATGGGTCCTGGCGCTGGTCTCAACTTTCAGCTCCAAACTTGACCCATGCCAAATATATGGTCTTTAGAGACAGTCTTTATTTTCTGGTCAATCAAGTAGTGCTGTGCTAGCGAGGCCACACACGGGTCTCTCCAGTAAACATCAATGCAGGCTACTTTAGGAAGGCAGGACTAGGCATTGAGCTTTCGTAGGGGAGGAGTACACACACAATGGCTACTTCAGAAAGGCAGGACTAGGCATTGAGCTTTCATTGAGCTTTCATAGGCGAGGACTACACGCGCGCGTGCACACACACACACACACAGAGAGAGAGAGAGTAGTATCCCCAATTGTAGCTTCTTGGTCGCGGGGCGGCTGTGCAGTGGGGGGATTGGCGGTGGAAAGCAGTTTGCTCCCCCGGCGGCAAAACGGCGGCGGCGGGCGACGGGGGGAGTGGGCGGCGTTGCTGGGCGGATGTGGATGCGGCGGCAGCTAGCAGAGTTGCCGGCAAAAAATGGGCGTCGGCGTCGGCGACGAAGAAGGCGGGCGAGGGTTACTGTTGGTTGGGGGGAGGGGAGGCCAATGTGCCACCGACCAGCGGACCTAGGGAGGGGAGATGGTGAGCGCGCGCGTCTGTCTCGTGTCCACGCCAACGCAAATCCGGCTCAGAAATGGGCCGGGAATGGGTCGCCCGCGGACGAAAAGCGGATGCGCGTCTGTTTGGGTCGGCGTGTTGGGCCGACTTTCGTATCCGCGCCGACCCAAATAGACGGTGGCGGACGAAATGGTCGCCCCATTGGAGTTGCTCTAATTGCATCTCTTTTCTTTGGATGTGTGTGAGAATGCGTAACTAGAGTGTTAGACATATCGGGATTTAATCTAGATGCCAACACTTGATGTGGTTAATCTCACTCCAAATATATGTTTGTTTAGTCGGCATAAAAAGACACAACAATTATAAATGAACAATTTAAGTGAAACAAGCAAGTTATACCCCTCATGATGGTCTAGTATCCTTGTACACCCTCCATTCCATAATATAGTGCCTATAAATTTTCTATAAAGTCAAACTTTACAAACTTTGACCAAATTTATAGAGAAAACTATTTATGTATACAATGTCAAATATATAAAATATGAAAATACATCTTACGATGAATCTAATAATATATGTTTGGCATTTTAAATGTAAATGTTTTTCTCCATAAACTTGATCAAAGTTTGTAAGGTTTGACTTTTCCAAAAATCTATAGGCACTACATTATGGAACGGAGAGAGTATCGTTACAATGACATGAACCTTTATTTGTCACTGCCCAAACTTTGCATAATTGTATGGATGCATTCTTTATTTGACCAGGCACTTTATATACCATGAATGTTCTGACGGTCTATCACGCTCCCAATAACCCATATATTCCGGACCTCGCTCTCTCTCCTTGTCAGTAGCCCATCTCCCCCCTCTCCTCGTGTGTGTGTGTGTGTTGTGCTTCGGAGATAGATGAATTATGGATTAATCTAGGAAGGAATGGTTGACGTGCTTAAGCTCACTCGAAATATATGTTGATAGAGTTGGTATCAGAGGAAACGACAATTTTGAATGTATAATTGTAAGTGAAACATGCAACTTATACTCTCACGGCGGTTTAGTATCCTCGTACCGTGATAATAACACACGAACATTTATTTTTACTCACCCAAATCTATCAAAATTGTATATATGCACTCTTTTTATTGGATGGACACCTTTCTATTGCACAATCGACACATAAACAACAATTATGAATGGGCATTGAGCTATCATAGGTGATAGAGGGGGAGAGTACGTAGTATCTCCGAAAGAGAGATAGAGTAGTATCTCCGTATCATTATAATGACACGGGAACCTTTATTTGCCATTGCCCAAACCTTGCACAAGCGTATGTGCGCACTCTTTTTATTTGGCAGGGCACCTTTCATGAATGTTATATACCTCGGGGAAACACCCTTGTCAACCAGCTCCCTCGGACGGTCCACTGCCGCTTTTGTCAATCCCTACCTTGCTCTCTTTCCATGTAAATATCATCTCTCTCCCTCTTCTTCTTTGTGTGTGTGCGCACGCGCATGCATGCTTTTGGAGATAGAAGAATTAAGATTTAATCTAGGTGTCAATACTTAACATGTTTAATCTCACTCAATATATAGGTTTATGCAGTTGGCATAAGAGGAAACGACAATTGCGAATGAACAATTTTAGGCGAAACATGCAGGTTATACTCCTCATGATGGTCTAGTATCATCGCAATGACGCGAGAACCTTTATCTGGCATAGCCCAAACCTTGCACAATTATATGGATGCACTCTTTTTATGGGACCAGGCACCTTTTATACCATGAACATTCTGACGGTCTGTGACCACTTCCAATAATCTTTAAACTTCGGATCTCTCTCTCTCCCTCTCTCTCTCTCTCCATGTCAATATCACATTTCTCCCTGCCCTCTTAAGCTCACTCGGAATATATGTTTATAGAGTTCGCATAAGAGAACACAACAGTTATGAACAGTTCAGTTGTAAGTGAAACATGCAAGTTATACCTCCCACGGCGGTTTAGTATCGTCGTATCGTAATAACGACACACGGACCTTATTTTTAATCGCCCAAACATTTCTCAATCATATGTGTGCACCCTTTATATTGGATAGGACACCTTTCTATAGCACGTTCCACATGGAAACAAAAATTATGAACATGCATTGAGATTTCATAGATGATAGAGAGAGGTGGGAGTGTAGTATCCCGAAGAGAGAGAGAGATGGAGAGAGTAGTATCCATGTAGCGTTATAATGACACGGTAACCTTAATTTGTCATTGCACAAAACATTGCACAATCATGTGTGCGCACTCACTCTTTTTATTTGACTTTTTATTTGCCTGAGCACCTTTCATGAATGTTATATCCCTCGGGGCAACACCCTGGTCAACCAACTCCCTCTGACGGTCCACCGACGCTCCCATCAATTCCGACCTCACTCTCTCTCCATGTTAATATCATATCTCTCTCTCTCTCTTCTTTGTGTGTGTGTGCACACGTGCGCGTGCGTGCATGCGTCTGGAGATAGACGAATTAAGAGGCGCCAATACTTGATGTGGTTAATTTCATTCAAAATATAGGTTTATGAAGTTGGCATAAGAGGAAAACACAATTATGAACGAATAATTCTAGGCGAAACTAGAGATAGACGGGTTATGATTTAATATAGGCACCAACACTCGATGTGGTTAATCTCACTCGAAATATATGTTTATGTAGTTGGCATATGAGGAAAGGACAATTATGATTTGACAATTTTAAGTTAACTTGCAAGTTATACCCTCACGATGGTCTATTGTATCTTTATTGTTATATGACACGGGAACCTTTTTTTCATTGGCCAAACCTTGCACAATCATATGTGTGCACTCTTTTTATTTGATCGGGCACCTTTTACACCATGAGAATTGTACCCCCCTCAGAGCACCACTATGGCACAAAAGGTCCTTTTGACGGTCTGTTGGTGCTCCACTGTCGTATCGTTATAACGATACGGGAACCTTTGTTTTCCACTACACAAACCTTACACAGTTATATGTGTGCACTCTTTTATTGGACTAGACACCTTTTACAATCTATGTGTGCACAATCGTATGTACGCACTCTTTTTAATTGGATCGACGATCCATACTCCCCACCACTCTCTCTCCCCTCTTTTGCATGTGTTTAGGTGTTGAGACTTGACATGATTAATCTCACTTAAAATGAAACAACAATAAAGAACAGACAATTGGAATTGAAACATGCAATTCACACGCCTCATGAACGTATCGTTATAATGATACGGGAACCTTCATTTTACACTACACGAATGTTGCACTATCGTATGTGTGCACTCTTTTTTTGGGGACCAGACACCTACCATGAACATTATACCTGTCAGGACACCACCATGTCGAGCTGCTCCTTTTCAAGGTCCGTCATCGCTCCAGACAATCCATATACTTCCATCCTCAATCTCTCTCTCTCCCTCTCTCTCTCTTATGTGTGTGTATGTGTGTTCTTGTCCTAGGGGGATTATAATATAATATAGTTACCAACAATTGAGGTGGTAAATATCATTCAGTATATGTTTATAGCGTCGGCGAAACAACAAATATTAATGAACAATTGTGGGTGAAAGATGCAACTTATACCCCTCTGGATGTCCAGTATCCCCGTATTGTCATAATGATGCGAGAACCTTCATTTTCCATTGCCCAAACCCTACACCCTCCTATGTGTGAAATCTTTTTGTTGGATCGAGCACCTTTTATACCACAAGCATTGTACCCCCTCGGAGCATGACTGTGGTACAATCTATGTGTGCATCCTTTTTAATCAGACCGACAATCCATACTCCTGATCTCTCTCTCTCTCTCTCCTCTTTCCATGTGCCTAGGTGTTAACACTTGACATGGTTAAGCTCACTTAAGAGGAAACAACAATAAAGAAAGAATTGAAATTGAAACATGCATTTCACATGCCTCACGGTGGTTTTGTACCGCTGTATCGTTATAATGATACGGGAACCTTCATTTTGCACTACACGAACCTTGCACAATCGTATGTGTGCACTCTTTTTTGGGGACCAGACACCTTCTACCATGAACACTACACCCATCCAGACACCACCATGATCGAGCCGCTCCTTTTCAAGGTCTGCCATCTCTCCCGACAATCCATATACTCCCATCCTCAATCTCTAACTCTCTCTCTCTCTCTTATGTGTGTGTGTGTATTTGTGTGTTCTTGTCCTAGGGATACATGGGTTATAATGTAATCTAGCAGCAACAATTGAGGTGGTAACAATCATTCGGTATATGTTTATAGAGTCGACATAGGAGGAAACAACAAATATTAACGAACGATTATGGGTGAAACATGCAACTTATACCCCTCAGGGATGTCCAGTATCCCCGTATCGTCATAATGACGCGGGAACCTTTATTTTCCATTGCCCAAATCCTGAAATCTTTTTGTTGGATCGAGCACCTTTTATTCCACGAGCGTTGTACCCCCTCGGAGCATGACTCTGGTACAATCTATGTTGCACAATTGTATGTGTGCACCCTTTTTAATCGGGTCAACAATCCATATAACACTTGACATGGTTAAGCTCACATAAGAGGAAACAACAATAAAGAACGGAAAATTGAAATTGAAACATGCAATTCACACGCCTAACGGTAGTCTTGTATCGCCGTATCATTATAATGATACGGGAACCTTCATTTTACACTACACGAACCTTGCACAATCTTATGTGTGCACTTTCTTTTTGGGACCAGACACCTGCTACCATGAAAATTATACTCATCGGGACACCACCATGGTTGAGCCGCTCCTTTTCAAGGTCTGCCATTGCTCCCAACAGTCCATATACTCCCATCCTCTCTCTCTCTCATGCGTGTGTGTGTGTGTGTGAGTGTGTGTGTGCGCGTGTATTTGTGTGTTCCTATCCTAGGGATACACGGATTATAATGTAATCTAGGCACCAATAATTGAGATGGTAAAAGCCATTCGGCATATGTTTATGAAATCGCCATTGGAGGAAACAACAAATATTAACGAATAATTGTGGGTGAAACATGCAACTTATACCCTTCCGGGATGTCGAGTATCCCCGTGTCCGTCTGTTATTCATGTGGATGCAAACCTGGATCAAATTTAGAGCAGATTTACGCCCACATAGACAACATAAAACGAATGTTTTTGCGTCCGCTCATTGGTCCGTGATTTCTGCCAATGCGGATTAAAATGGTCATAAGCAGACGAAATACATCCCCGCGTTGGAGTTGCCCTATGCAACTAGCAAGTGATAATCCAGTGTTGTGGAATCTCGTATCATGTGCAGCCGAGAAGTAAGACATGTGGATAGAGACCTTTTTATTTATATTCATCAACAAAAATTCAAATGAAATAATTAAATAGCTACATAGAGCATCTATAACGGATCCACTATCCCGCGTTAGGTAGAGCATTTGGAACAAGCACACAACCAAACACCAAAGTATATGGTGGAGGAAGATCTTTACCCACGGCGGCCGCGACCCTTAAATATAGTCAACCTATGTCTCCAGGAGTAAAACTCTCCAACCCCGACTTCTCATGACATATCCTCTTGGCCGCTGACCAACCACACCCCACCCCACCTTCGACGGACCCCGCCAAGCCGGGGGCAATAATTGACGAATCTAGCTATTGCTGCTCCATGCGGCACATTCCCCACGCGGATCAACGCGCCTCCTCCCACGTGCATCCCGCAGCCCCAACCTACTGTCGGCTGTTGTCGATGGCAGGAGCAGCGACAACTATATCTGACTGTTACCGGTGGTGGGGCAGTGCTGAAGAGGTTTGCCGCCTCCAATCGGAGTGGGGTAACGACGGTGGCAAATAAGCATGCCGGCGCGGTGCTGGTGATGTAAGGAGAGCTACATCGGAAGCTAGCAGTTTTTCGTAATATTTTATTTAATATTCTATAAATCTCGGTTAAGGCATCTAAATTTTCCGTGCGACATTTTTTTTGCGTGACAAGTTGATTTAGTAGTTTCAACCAAATATGGATCGAGTGTCATGTTCATGCACCACTGAAATTATTGTTGAAATCTCCAATTTGGAAATTACATGAACACGACGCATATCAACGAAACCACTGTAATATATACATTTTTAATGATAAAATTAGTTTATCCTTGCATTTTAAATGTGCAATACACACACAATTTTGTATTATAATGATAATAATAAATAAGTACAGTACTTAACAGCAGCAAAAAAATAAAGAAGTGTTTGTCGCTTATCATATCTGTACCACTATTCTCCGTATATCCCTGTATGAGTTTCTATTTCAGTATGTAGAAACTTTCTAAATTATTTAGACAGCCTTAAACCATTAGGTAATGCGCTCGCTGGTAAGTTTAATTCTGAACATCAATAAAGACAAAACCCTTTGACCAAATTGCTAACAAAAGGGATATGGCACACCCGTGATCGTGGTCCAAACATTGGCAGGCCAGAAGTATCAGTGACCATACCATCTTCTTCCCGGAGCAGCCAACACCAAAGAGAGAGACCGACCTCTCCTTCACCAGAGCCCGGAAGAACATCCCCTGGCTGGAAAATGGAGTAGAACGACCGCGTAGCGCACGACGAGGAATTCGTCAAAAATCAGTGAGTTTTCATTCTGGTAGCCTTTCTACTCGTCTTCTCTGAATCTCTTGACTGACGTTTCAATCTTTTTACCGGATACTACGTGACAGATCCGGCAACAGATGAAGCACACATGGATCCGAAGTATTGCAGATCCGAGAGACAGAACCCTGCAGGCCACCAGGCAGTTGACGTGGATCTTGTTGAAGAGGTGCCGACTAGACACTTTCTAACTCACTGTTATGTTTTCTTAACCTGAAAACAGGACTGACCCAAAAACAGAATGCAGGGCTTGTAGCGGTCTTATGGCACTTCACTTTGCAAAGCAATGGAGGGGTAGTAAATTACAGAGGACTCTGTCGCGGCCTCGCCGGTAAGAGTACAATACAAAACTGCAGTTAATTTATGTTCAGTTCGTAGAGAGGTGTCTGAAACAATAACGTTCTTCATCCAATATACTGAATATTGCAGGTAGTAGGCGAGATCGACCAGTACAGAATGATGCTTCTCTATGAACTTCTGGGATTTGTTGGTAACATCAGCAACTCCCTGCTAAATTCAAAATATGCCAGGCTATCCTTGAAGAACAAAGAAGTACTATGCGCCTCTATCCCAACAACAATGCTGGCAACGGAGTTCGTCCAGAACTGTCATCAAATATTTGTGTTGTGTATCAGATTGATCTTGGCATTGAGTGTATCGTTTTTCCCTACTAATGACTGTTTATTTCAATTCGAGACTGAAAATTGATCTATGTATGCAATAATGATATCTTTCGAATATATTTTCATTAATCGACGGTAGTATTGAAGACAACATGAGTTCTTGCAAAACACTGATGCGCCTGATGACAAATCTCCACTACTATTAAACAATCCAACAGAAACTTCTCTGTACACGGACTCATTATCACCATAAGATAGACCCACTAAATTTAATCTAACGGTTTATCTAATCTAATTCTTCTTGTGTACTTAGTAATTTAGATTGACTGAACAAATTCCACCGCGGAGGAAAGTTCACGTCCGCGAAACGCATCCCCCGTAAATTCCGTAATCACACAAGGCACGAAGATTACTCACCTCAGATAATCATTCAACGCATCTCCTGTAATCAAGCACTTGCTTGAAACTAACGCACGGTCCGGACGCTCCCTCCCCGTCGCCGCCATGCCGTCAAGGGAGCAGGAGCCGCCGTGCCCCCGAGGCAGCATACCGCGTGCTGCTCGCCTTCGTCTCCTCCCATGAGCAGCGGTGGCGTGGAACCAGCGTGCTCGGCCTGCGTCAGCGGCGGCCAGGTCCCTCTCCTCCCTCGACCAGACCGGGACGCAGTGGGGCGCCCACGGATGCGGCGCTGGGTGCGGGCCATGGCGGCGTAGCTACGCGTCGCGGTCCTTGTGGCGCGGGCGCGACGGTGTCGTGGCGGCTGCGCGGCGGAGATCGTGTGCGTGAAGGCGGCGCGTTACTCCGGCTTCCGGCGTGCCGCAGCATGGAAAGCTTGGAGTGCGAGACAGAGGGCAGCCTATGGAGTGCCGCGGGGGTGTAGCAGGACTAGGCTATGAGGTCAGGACTAGGCTATGCGGCTAGAAAGAGGGTCGCCTTCATGACACACGCTTCACACTCCTCATCCCACACTTTGTCCTTTGTCTTCCATCCAGATCTTGTTTTCTCCACATCTACAGTCTAGATCGAAGGAAGGTTTGCTTCTTTGCAAACGCTCCATGGCATTCACTCATCTCCAAGATATTAATCTTTCATCTTACAATATAAAGCTTACTTTGAACTCCTTACGTTGACATATTTCACATCAGTCTGTCAGACATATTTCACATCAGGTGGATTTTTTCATAGCATTACAGTTATATTCGATCCTTCTGAATTTCATCAAGATTTTTTTGACATTGTAATCTCATCAAGATCATATGCTTATTTTTAATCTCTGGGCACTTAGGTCTTTAAGCCTTGGTTCTTGCTTTTGTAGTTTTGTTTATTTTCTTCCAATTTTTGAGCCAAGGTTGGAAGGTTGAGTCGGCAGAAAAATGTATCGGATCCATAACAAATGTTCTTTGCACAACAATTACACATACGTAAAAGGTGCCAAACCGTCGGCATGTGATGCAGTCAAAGGAAAGTTATACTTACTAAAAATACCTTGAGATGAATGGAACCTTTGAGAGCTAGCAATGCAACAAAACCTATCCAATAGGCTTTCCCAAAGAAGATGATGCTCGGGGACCAATGCTAGAAAGGAGCTGCCCCCACTCCATGAATAAGCCTGCCATCTGAGAGCCTAGATTGCCATTTCCATCTACAACCTCCTAAAGGGCCGCACATGGTTTCCTGTTTGGTAAATGTGTTCACCCATAAATCAACAAATCAGAACTTTATCCATACAAAAGTTCGGATCTTGATGCAAACCAAGGGTTCCGATAGCACCCTCTGCTGCTAGTGATGGTAGAAAAGCCGCTCTCTCTCTCTCTCTCTCTATATATATATATATATATATATATATATATATATATATGCCTGCGCGCATGCTGTTCTATCCTACGCTCCGGCCAGTACGCGTTAAGTAGCCCGAGTTAACCAGGCCGAAGGGCGCGCACGTTGTGGGGAAAATTGGACGTAACGTCTTACGACCAAAACCGCTAGTAGTAACAAGTTACCGGGCGCTAATTAGCAGAGCCATCCCTCGTACACCTAACTTTCACTTCATCGTAATTGCCATCGTAACATCGTAAAATGCCTAGCCGAACTGTTAATTCCTACCATCAGTAACCAGGCATATATGATCTAGTAAAGATGTTACTATCAGTATTATGGCAATAGTAACTGGCCTTGATGAAGTCGTAACGGATCATCACGATTACATTTTGTACCCGCGTCTCGCATGATTGTAGTAATGCATTACTACATATATCAGCCTGGATCAAAGAATCTTTAACTTTTTTGTTCGTAATTTTTTTTGCATTACCATCCACTCTTTTTTTATTGCTACCAGTTTTTGAGCATGTAGTAATGCGTTACTACATGTTTCGGGAAGGTTTTACTACGTTTACGGATGAAACCATAGACATCTCTCATCCCAGTAAAAAAACCTAGATCCATTACCATCTATAGTTAATCTATTACTAGCAATGAATAGTGACCCAAATTCAGGACGTTGCGGAGCAACACATGGTAATGGAATTAAATGTGTTACTTTCTTTTTCACATGCTTGAACTGCCTAAGTAACGCGCGCCTGAAATTCCCTTTGTACGAACCCGACCTTCGGGCTATCTTTACAACCATGGCTTCCCCCGCGAATTATTCTGATTAGTCGTGTTCTATATGATGTTAGTGCAATCTAGAAACATTTTTTAGCAACTAAATACCAATTTTAAATAGGAATCTCGCTCGTTGGCGGATTTTGTTCTCGGGTCGTGATGAAATTGCGTTTTTTGCAATTTTTCTGCTTGAGTTGTTCGACCTGAAGTTCTCCAAGTGCTAGTTGAATTTCTGCCAGCATTGTCCAAATGGGGCTTGCGATATACCGTTGGAAAGCTATGGACACCAGTATCATGACCCAAGTTTAATTTTTGGCAAAATGTAAGCAATTTAAGAGCAATTTTGAAAACCGTTTTTTCTTCATACAAAAAAATGTGAATCGTATTTTTGATCACATTTCTAAGCCGTTTATTGGAATGAGGCCAATAATATGGCGTTCGAAAGCTTCTATAAAACCGCTCCTTCCACATGTTGAAAGTTTTTTCTAACTCCCTATGGTTAAAAATTAATTTGGAAAATCGTAAAATTTCGCAAACCGAACAACCGAGTTCGTATTTCCAATGTCATTTCGAAACGGCTAATCCAATTGAGGAAAATGATATCGCGTTAAAAATCTTATGAAAATGCTCTACTTTCTCATGTTGAAAGTTTTTTTCTTCTAATTTTGAACGGTTTAAAAGTAATTTAGAAAATGGTACAAGTTTCACCGAGTTCGTATTTTCGAGCTAATTTTTTAAACGTGCGTCTGAATGCAGCAAATGATATGGCGTTGGAAAACTTGAGGAAATGCGAAACTTTTTGGTATATATTGTTTCTCCCAATTCTTTACGGTTTTAAGAAAATTTTGAAAATGGCTAAAAATGTATTTTCACCGCAATTTCAGCCAACTTTATCGAAATGGGGCAAATAATTTACCATTGAAAAGCTACAGAAAATGCGAAACTTTTTCGCGTTGATGGTTTTCTCTGATTCCTAGCCGTTTTCAAGTAATTTTGAAAACGGTGAGATAATTCGTTCTCCCTTTATCGTGAAACAGATTCTTCGAAAGTGCACCGCGTGAAAACCTGAACTTCTCAACATGTCTACTTGAACTTCACTCTGTTTTTCACGTGCTTTTTTGCCCGCAGCTCTCCATCCACTCACCGAAACACTCACCGAAATTGAGCAAGTCATATACCAATGGAAAGATGCTGTAAACACGCAACTTTCCTGTGTTGATCATTTTTTCATACTCGCGACGTTTTTTTTCATTTGTAATTCATGCAGTGCAGTAGTTGAACTTCCTGCTATTTTCACGTTGAACTTCTGTGACGTATTCTCGTTTGTAATTTCTCATCCATTTGTCGGTGTTACACAAATGATATTCCTTTTATACAAACCTCTGTCACAGTATTTTTTTAACTTTCTCCCACCGAGGACTTGAACTTATAGCAACAAAAAAATGGACCTTGCCTTTTTATTCATTTTTCTCATATTAAACACACACCATGTTGTACATGAACTTTTTTCATTTTTATAATTTGAATTTTTTATTTTCTTTTTGAAATCAAATTGCTCCCAAATAATAACTGAACTTCTTTGTTGATTGAGAGAATTATTTTAAAACGTGAAAAACAATTTCTTTTTGTGGTTTTTGAACGTGGGAAATACAAGGTGAACCACTCTTGCAAGAATTTTTGACCTTCTCCGAACAAAGCACTTGAACTTCTTTCAACAAACCTTTTAAGCTTTTATTTTTCTATACTTTTATTCTCACCTGAAATGCATTCCTTGCAGTAGTTAAACTTCTCGTTGTTTTCACTTTGAACTTCTGTCACATATTTTTGTTCAACCTCTCTCACAAGAATTTTCAAACTTTCTCGGGTCGAGCACTTGAACTTCTAGCAACAAAACTTTCGGCCTTTACTATTTCATTTCCTTTTTTTTCATACAAATGCACACAGCGTAGTACGTGAACTTCTCCCAGTTACGTGAAAATATTTGAGTTTCTTATAGACATTGAACCGCTCTACCTTTTTTATTTGAACTTCATTTGTGTTTTTTAGAAAAGTGAAAGTTGGAGGGTTTTTTAGATACATCAAACTTCTTCGTTGTTTGAAATTGAACTTATTGGTTTTATTCTTTAGTAACTAGAAGAATCCGATTTTTCAAATAAATATCATACTGCTCCACTTTTTCCAATTGAACTTCTTGGTTTTATTTAGTAATGTGAAAATCTGAGTTTTTCTATATACATTGAACTACTCTGTTTTTCGGAATTGAACTTCTTGGTTTTCATCTTTAGCATTTGAGGAAAATCTGAGTTTTTATAAACATCAAACAACTTCATATTTTTTAATTTTGGACTTCTTTGTGTTATTTATAAGTAACTAGAAAAGTCCTAGTTATGTAATACAAATCGAAGCGCTCAATTATTTAAAGTTGAACTTCTAGGTCTTATTTTTAAAGGAAGGATTTTTTTTATAAACTTCATTTTCTCTATAAATTTTGAGCTGCTCCATTTTTTTAATTTGGCCTTCTTGGGTTATTCTTTAGTAATGGAAAAAATCCAAATGCAGTAATAAGCGTTGAACCGCTCTGTTAATTGTATTTGAACTTCTAGTTTTTTTAACGAGAAAATCACCTTTTTAGGTTTTATTTTCCTTTTAGCAATGAAAAAACTCAATAATTTGTCGTCAACATCGAACTTCCTTCTCTTCTCTATCCTTTCTTCGTTCTACATGAGAAAATATAGTGTTCTCAATTTTTGTGTACTAAGGACACACACGCACATCACATCCACAAATTTTTTTGTTAGTCAAATGAAAAAGGTTACAGTCCCACAGGCATAAGCAATTGAACTTTCTTGAATTTTTTAGCATAATACATGAACTTCTCATGTACAAAATTGTTTTGTCTCTGATACTAGTGGGTGGAGCCTCACAAGTGGCGGCACGCGTTGTTGGACAGGCAAGAGGAAGAATGGTGATGCCGGGGAAGGTCGGATTCAGTCGTCACTGCAGTCCACACACCACAACATGGACTTCTTAGTTTTATTAAAAACCAAAATACGTTTATGCTTCAAACTAATTACTTTGAAAACCAAATATTCATATTTTGGAAAACAATTAATGAACTACCTCATGCTTGACCTTCTCGAGCACATCATTTTTGACCTTTCAAAAAAACAACACACATATACTAAACATACTTGACCTTCTAGAACACAACATTTTGACCTTCACAAAAACAACGACTAAATGAAAATATTTACATACTTGTACAAGCACAAAAATAGAGAAACTTTTTTCTATCCTTTTTTTAATAAATTCAAACTATTCTGTTATTTTGATTTGACCTTCTTTTGGTTTTCAATTTTTTGTTGATTGTCACATTTTATTCCATGAACTTCCTTATTTTTACATCTGAACTTTTTGAGGTTTTTTTCATTACATAGTGAACCTCTTTTTCTGTAGAGTGGCTTCTATTTGTTTTTTCTTAAATATGAAATGTGTGCCTATTTCATACAACGACGTGCTATTATTTTTAGTCTGAACTTCTCACAAAAATTCACCCCACACAAAAAAGAGAATAAACCATCACTATTTTTTACACAAGAATAAAAACATGTTGACATGTTTGGCCATTAGATAACATGTACTAGCAGCAGTAGGAACAAAATGGCTCGCTGAAGAAACACATGACCAGAAAACATAAGAAAATATGGCCGCCATGGTGTTTGGGGGTGGCCTGCACCTCTTTCCCAAAGATCTGGTCAGAGAGTAAACAAAGGAGGAGAAATCTCAGCGGGGGTTGTGGCTGCCCGGTTGCAGACGTTATGGAGGAGACGATCAGACGCTACCATTATCGTTGCTGTGCCGAGGAGGAAGAGCAGTAGGACGGCGCCTGGTGAGTTTTTTGGACGACGCCAGATAGGGTAGTTGAACGGCTGGCTGTTGCTCGAGGTAGAAAACTGGTGCCTGATCCCAGGCAGTAGAGGGGACTAGGGAGGCTGGACTGCAATCATGGTGGCAGTTGGACTGTTTGGCGTGGCGCTGGATCCAGGGAAGCCACCGTCAAGCTTCTCACAAGGGGGCTGCGGTTTGACCAATCCGGCGGTTACCTAGGTTGCGGGAACCGACTGTGAGGTGTTGGGCCAGTTTGTTCAACGGCATATGGAGTTGTTGTGCGGCATAGGTGGTCGGCGCGACGGAGGGCGGCGAAGGAGGTGGTCGGGACGAAGGGTGCCAATGGAGGTGGTTGGGGCGGAGGTTGCGCGGGCGATCTGGAAGGGAGCCGGCCAGCTTGTGGTGGCGGCGAAACCGGGGAGGCACCGGTGGTTGGGGAGTAGGCGGCATCGTTTGGGGGTGAGCCAGGGGCGGCCGCGCCGTTTGGTGGTGAGGTGGTGGTGGCCGTGCTGGTTAGTGGCGACGTGGGCAGGGAGGCGACAGTGGCGGCGTGACCCAGGGAGGGAGGACGAGGTAGCGACACGGTTGGTGGCCGGGCTCTAGTTGGGGGCGGGGCGGCGGCCGCGTCTCTGGTTCGGGGGCATGGTGGCGGCGGCGCCGCCGGTTGCGGGAGGGAAGTGCGGGAGGTGGGGGATTGGGATCTGGGATAGTGGGGGATCGGGGGAGGTGGGCTGGGCTTTTTTGTTCTTTTTTTGGTCGTTGCCTGGTTCGGGAGTTCAGGAACATGGCCATCAAGCTCTATATGGAGGCGTCGTGATCCAATTAACTATTTTGATCCCGGGATCAGAATAGTGTTACTCTATATATATAGTGTTACTATTCATCACCGCAGAATACGTTATTCTTCACCCGAGGTAATCTTACGACCCCTTCATAAATAAATTACGTTTGAAATACAAATAGTTACATTCATATTGATTCACTACGTAAAATTTGGTATAAGAAAATAAAAATATAGGTCATAAGACAAGAAAATTTGGAGTTTATGTATATTTTACACTATGTTTTTATGTTTGTAATTTTACATAACATAAAATATTTTTTACGGCGATTATATATTTTCTTACGGTCTCTTTTTATGTCAGAAATAAGACAAAACATACGGAACATAAAATTACAGTGCATTGGTGGTAAAATAGAGGGGGGTGAAGAATAACTATTCCTCACCCAGGGTGATGAATATCGCGACCCTATATATATGGATCTTTCCCCAACACATAGTGCTTGCCAAAGAGAAAAGGTGTAAAAAGGAAAGGTGAAGATCACCATGACTCTTGTAAAGGTAGAAGATGAAAGTAAAAGATAGGCCCTTCATAGAGGGAAGCAGAGGTTGTCATGCACTTTTATGGTTGGATGCGAAAATTCTTAATGCAAAAGAACGTCACTTTATATTGCCGCTTGTGATAAAGAACTTTATTATGCAGTCCGTCGCTTTTATTTCTTCCATATCATAAGTTCGTATAAAGCTTATTTTCCTCACACTAAAAGATCATACATATTTAAGAGCAATTTTTATTTCTTGCACTGATGACAACTTACTTGAAGGATCTTACTCAATCCATAGGTAGGTATAGTGGACTGTCATGGTAAAAGTGGGTTAAGGGATGTTTGGATGCACAAGTAGTATTTGTACTTGGTGCAAAAGATTTGGCTAGCATGGGATGAGAAACAAGTTCACCATTGGAGGATCCATGACAATATAACTTCTATTCCGATATAAGAAAACATAACTCATTATGTTGTCTTCCTTATCCAACATCAACTCTTTGGCATATAATGTTTTAACGAGTGCTCACAATCACAAAAGATGTCCAAGATAGTTTATTTCTATGGGAAATCTCTCCTTCTTTACTACTTCCTATTAATTGCAACAATGACCAAAACTATGTTTGTCAACTCTCAACAAATTGTATTCATCATACTATTTATATGTCAAGTCATCACCCTCCATAAGATCATTATATATATATTTATTTATTTCTTTTATTCTTTTCTTTTTCTCTTACTCAAGATCATAGCAAGAAAGCAAAGCCCTCAACTCAAAACTACTCTTTATTATATAACTCATGGACTCGATTACATAGATTGATCACAAAGCAAAACTCAAAGCTAGATCATGCTGAAAACTTTTATTCTACTAGATCAAGGTATAACCAAAAGGATTGAAGTAAGAAAAACAATAAAGGTAAAAATGTGATGGTGATACGATACCGGGGACCTCCCCCAAGCTTGGTAGTTGCCAAGGGGAGAGCCCATACCCATGTATACTCAATTTTCCTTCTTCGGAGGTGGTGATGATGGAGTTGATGATATGGGAAGCTTGTCCTTTTTCCTCAGCTTATGTTCGAGGATGGAATTTTCCTCCCTCAGGTCATCGATCTCCTACTCTAGTATTAATATCTTTTTTCATAATTCTTGCTTTTTCTCCTGTAAAAGATGAATAGGGATAAACTCGATCTTAGGTTTCTTTGCTTTACTAGGGAGACTTGACTTTTTGAACTCCACATGCATGTCCTCAGGTTGGGATAGTGGGACTTCCTCTTCGTCTGAACTTATCTCTTTCTTTCCTTTCGGCTCATAGTCTTATTCTTCCTCCGTGGTCCAACAATAATGCTCCACGTCCCCATAAACCTTGGGGTTTGCAATGTAATCAGCTATATAGCTCTCTCCCTTTGATTCTTGGGACGACATGCTTTCAGATCTGTTAGAAAAATAGCTCAAAATGAGAACAAATGATTTTGCCGTGATACGATGGTCAAAACCTTCGGGAGATTATATAATGAATTTTTACCAACCAAAATAAGTGTACTACAAGAAAATGGAGTTCATAGGGCACATGAGATGGCCACAAGCCAAGGAGGCGCGTCCAGGGGGTAGGGCGCGCCCCCAGGTCTTCTCGCCTCCTCATGCACTTGTCAGACTACTTTTTATTTTCCTAATTTTTAAATATTGCAAAACAGAGTAAAATTTCTTTTGGAAAAGTTTTGGAGTCTGTTTACTTACCGTACCACATACCTACTCCTTTTCGGAGTCTGAACGTTCTGGTAGATATCCCTTATGTACTCCTCCGGTGTTATGGTATTAATAATATTGGATTCAACATTTATAGGAGTACCTGATATATAATGTTTGATTCTTTGCCCGTTTACCACCTTCGTGTTGGTGCCCTCTGCGTTGTTGATCTTGATAATGTAAGGACCTTCCCATTTAGAGAGAAGCTTTCCTGCAAAAAATCTTAAACGAGAGTTGTATAACAATGCATGGTCACCCACATTAAATTCACGCTTTTGTATCGTTTTGTCATGCCATCTTTTAACCTTTTATTTAAACAACTTGACATTTTCATAGTCTTGAGTTCTCCATTCATTAAGTGAGCTAATGCCAAATAACCTCTTTTCACCGGCAAGTTTAAAAAAATAGTTGAGCTCTTTAATTGCCCAATAAGCTTTATGTTCTAGTTCAAGAGGTAAGTAACATGCCTTTCCATAAACCATTTTATACGAAGACATGCCCATAGGGTTTTTATAAGCAGTTCTATAAGCCCGTAATGCATCATCAAGTTTCTTAGACTAATTATTTCTAGATCTATTAACAATCTTTTGCAAGATCAATTTAATTTCTCTATTGCTCAATTCTATTTGACCACTAGACTGAGGATGATAAGGTGATGCAATTCTATGGTTGACATCATATTTAGCAAGCAATTTATGGAAATCACCATGAATAAAGTGTGAACCACCATCAGTCATTAAATATCTAGGGACTCCAAACCTTGGAAAAATAACTTCTTTAAGCATTTTAATAAGTGTTATGATCAACACTACTAGTTGGAATAGCTTCTACCCTCTTAGTAACGTAATCAACAGCAACTAAAATATGTGAATACCCATTAGAGGAAGGGAAAGGTCCCATATAATTAAAGCCCCAAACATTAAATGGTTCAATAACAAGAGAATTATTCATAGACATTTCCTGACGTCTACTAATGTTACCAATTCTTTGACATTCATCATAAGATAAGAAAAACTTACGAACATCCTTGAAAATAGTAGGCCAGATTGTAATACCTTGTGTGCAATTCTATCCCTAGCATGGTGCCCTCCGTAGGCCTCAGAGTGTCACTTGCGTAGGATCTATTCCTGTTCATGCTTAGGTACACAATGTCTAATAACACCATCTACTCCTTCTTTATAAAGGTGTGGTTCATCCCAAAAGTAATGTCTCAAATCATAGAAAAACTTTTTCTTTTGTTGGTATGTGAAACTAGGTGGTATAAATTTAGCAACAATGTAATTAGCTTAATCAGCATACCATGGAGCACTATGAGAAGCATTTATGACAGCTAGTTGTTCATCATGAAAACTATCATCCATAGGTAGTGGGTCATCAAGAATATTTTCTAACCTAGACAAGTTGTTTGCTATGGGGTTCTTAGCTCCCTTTTTATCAATAATATGCAAATTAAATTCTTATAATAAGAGAATCCATCTAATAAGTATCCGTTTAGCATCTTTCTTTTCCATAAGGTATTTAATAGCAGCATGATCGGTATGAATAGTTACCTTGGACTAAATATAAGATCTGAACTTATCACAAGCAAACACAACTGCTAAAAATTCTTTTTCTGTAGTAGCATAATTTCTTTGGGCACTGTCTAGAGTTCTACTAGCATAATGAATAACATTCAATTTCTTATCAACTCTTTATCCTAGAACAACACCAACAACATAATCACTAGCATCACACATAATTTCAAATGGTAGGTTCCAGTCAGGTGGTTGAACAATAGGCGCAGAAATCAAGGATTTCTTAGGTATTTCAAAGGCTTCTATACAATCATCATCGAAAACAAATGGAACATATTTTTGCAAAAGATTAGTAAGAGGCCTAGAAATTTTAGAGAAGTCTTTAATAAATCTCCTATAGAAACCATCATGACCAAGGAAACTTCTTATACCTTTGATATCTTTAGGACACACCATCTTTTCAATAGCATCAACTTTAGCTTTATCAACTTCAATACCTCTTTTAGAATTTTTATGCCCCAAGACAATACCTTCATTAACCATTAAATGGCAATTCTCCCAATTCAAGACAAGATTAGTTTCTTCACATCTCTGCAAAACTTGATCAAGGTTTCTTAAGCAATCATCAAAAGAAGTTCCGTAAACAGAGAAATCATCCATGATAACCTCAGCAATCTTTTCACAAAAGTCAGATAGTATAGCAGTCATACATCTTTGAAAGGTAGGAGGTGCATTGCATAAACCAAAAGACACGCGTCTATAAGAAAAGGTACCAAAAGGGCAAGTAAAAGTAGTTTTTTTCTTGATCCTCTTGTGACACAGGTATTTGTGAAAAAGCAGAATAACCATCTAGAAAGCAGAAGTGTGTATGTTTGGATAATATTTCTAGCATTTTATCAATAAAAGGTAGAGGGTAATGATCGTTTCTAGTAGCTTAGTTTAATTTGCGAAAAGCAATTACCGTTCTATAACATGTAATAATTCTTTGTGGGGTCAATTCATTCTTATCATTAGTAACAATAATAATACCTCCCTTCTTAGGGACACAATGAACGGGACTTACCCATCTACTATCAGTAATAGGATATATTATACCTGCTTCCAGAAGATCTAATATTTCATTTCTTACCACTTCTTTCATCCTGGGATATAACTGTCGTTGGTGATCAACAACTGGTTTAGCATCAGGCTCCATATTAATTTTGTGCTAACATAAAGAGGGACTAATACCCTTAAGATCATCAAGAATATACCCAATAGCGGCATGGTGCTTCTTCAGAGTTTTCAATAATTTATTTTCTTCATGCTCGGAAAGGTTGGCACTAATAATAACAGGATATATCTTATTTTCATCAAGATAAGCATATTTCAAAATATTAGGTAATTGTTTAAGATCGAACACAGGATCACTCTTGGGTGGTAGAGGATCTCCAAGAGTCTCAACAGGCAAATTGTATTTCAAGATAGGCATTTGTTTAAAGAATATTTCATCTAATTCCCTTCTTTCATTCATGAACATATCATTTTCATGGTCTAGCAAATATTGTTCTAAAGGATCAGTAGGAGGCACAACAATAGAAGCAATACCAAGAATTTCATCTTTACTAGGAAATTCTTTATCATGGGGTTGTCTACAAAATTTGGAGAAATTAAACTTATGAGAAACATCCCCAAAACTTACACTAAAAATTTCTTTCTTGCAATCTATCTAGCATTAACAGTATTCAAGAAAGGTCTACCAAATTTAATGGGACAAAGATCATCTTGTGGGGAACCAAGAACAAGAAAATTACTAGGGTATTTTATTTTCCCATACAAGACTTCAACATCTCTAATAATTCCAATTGGTGATATAGTATCCCTATTAGCAAGCTTAATAGTAACATAAATATCTTCTAATTCAGCGGGAGCAATATCATTCATAATTTCACACTAGCACCCAAATCACATAAGCCATGATAACAATTATCTCATATTTTAACAGAAACAACAGGCATGCCAACAACATGTCTATGTTTATCTTTATTATCGGGTTTGTCAATTCTAGCCGCTTCATTACAGAAATAAATAACATGCCCATCAATATTATCGACCAAGAGATCTTTAACAATGGCAATACTAGGTTAAACTTTAATTTGTTCATGGGGTGTAGGTGTTCTAGTATAACTCTTACGAACTATAGCTGAAGTTGTAGCATGTTCTTTTATCCTAACAGGAAAAGATGGTTTCTCAATGTAAACAGTAGGAATACACGATCAACATTATAAGTAATAGTTTCTTCCTCAACTTTAATAGGTTCTATTACTTTTCCTTAAATGGGAGGATGATATTTAAACCACTTCTCCTTGGGGAGATCAACATGAGTAGCAAATGATTCACAGAAAGAAGCTACTTTATCAGAGTCAAGTCCATATTTAGTACTAAATTCACGAAAAGCATCGGTATCCATAAAATATTTAACACAATCAAACTTAAGGTTTATACCTGTTGGTACTTCTTGAGTTTGCGTTGTTTTTCCCTTGAAGAGGAAAGGGTGATGCACCAAAGTAGAGATAAGTATTTCCCTCAGTTAAGAACCAAGGTATCAATCTGGTAGGAGAAACGCGCAAGTCCCTAATATATGCACCTACACAAACAATCAAACACTTGCACCCAACGCGAAAAAGGGGTTGTCAATCCCTTCACGGTCACTTGCAAAGTTGAGATCTGATAGAGATAGATATAAAATATTACTAAAACGTAAAAGTAAATAAAAATAAATAACTTGCAACAAGTTATTTTTGGTATATAGATCTGAAAATATATGAAGGAAAATAGACCCAGGGGCCATAGGTTTCACTAGAGGCTTCTCTCTTGAAGGCAAATAATACGGTGGGCGAACAAATTACTATCGAGCAATTGATAGAAAAGTGCAAAGTTATGATGATATCCAAGGTAATGATTATGAATATAGGCATCACGTCCGTGTCAAGTAGACCGACTCCTACTTGCATCTACTACTATTACTCCACACATCGACCGCTATCTAGCATGCATCTAGAGTATTAAGTTCATAAAGAACGGAGTAACGCCTTAAGTAAGATGACATGATGTACAGGGATAAACTCAAGCAATATGATGAAATCCCATCTTTTTACCGTTGATAGCAACAATACAATACGTGTCTCGCTACCCCTACTTTGTCACTGGGTGAAATCACGCAAGATTGAACCCAAAACTAAGCGCCTCTCCCATTGCAATTAAAACCAATCTAGTTGGCCAAACCAAACCGATAATTCGAAGAGAAATACAAAGATACCAAATCATGCATATAATAATTCAGAGAAGATTCAAATAATATTCATAGATAAGTTGATCATAGATCCACAATTCATCGATCTCGACAAACACACCGCAAAAGAAGATTACATCGGATAGATTTCTAAGTACATCGAGGAGAACATGGTATTTAGAATCAACGAGAGAGAAGAAGCCATCTAGCTACTAGCTATCGACCCGTAGGTCTGTGGTAAACCACTCACGCTTCATCGGAAGGGCAATATGGTTGATGTAGATGTCCTCCATGATAAAATCCCCCTCCGGCAGGATGCCGAAAAAGGCCCCAAGATGGGATCTCACGGGAACAGAGGGTTACACCGACGAAAAAGTATTTTTGTGGACACTTCTGGTGGTTTGGGAATATTTGGGAATTTGCAGGCCGAAGAATAGGGTTAGAGGAGCTTCGAGGGACCCACAAGGCAGGGGGTGCCCCCCTGGGGCGCGCCCTACACCCTTGTCGTCGCCTCGGGACTCTTCTAACTTGGTTTCCAAGTCCTACATGTGTCTTCTAGTCCAAGAAAAATCATCATACAGTTTTATTCCGTTTAGAATCCCTTTGATATTCCTTTTCTGCGAAACTCAAAAACAAGGAAAAACAGAAACTGGCACTGGGCTCTAGGTTAATAAGTCAGTCCCAAAAATAATATAAAATAGCATATTAATGCATATAAAACATCCAAACCAGTTAATCTAATAGCATGGAACAATCAAAAATTATAGATAAGTTGGAGACGTATTACCTGACTCCTTACCTTCGTCGAGTTCCCAATCTTTAGAGTTGTGTTTAATCCTTTCCAATAAATCCCATTTGAATTCAATAGTCTTCTTCATAAAAGTATCGAGCATGGATTGATCATTACAAGAAAGCCGACCATAAAAATTCTGAATAATAATTTCTCTAGAGAGCTCATGATTGGGGCATAAGTATAACATTGACTTAATACTCCCCCAAGCTTGAGCGATACTTTCTCCTTCACGAGGCCAAAAATTATATATATAATTCCGATCATGATAAACCAGATGCATAGGATAAAACTTCTGATGAAATTCCAATTTCAATCGGTTGTAGTTCCATGATCCAATATCATCACATAGACTATACCATGTCAATGCATTTCCCTTCAAATATAAAGGGAAGACCTTCTTCTTGACATCATCCTCGGGAAAACCCGCAAGATTAAGTAATCCACAAACTTCATCCACATAGATTAGATGCATATCATGATGTAGTGTTCCATCTCCTACATAAGGACTAGCTAGCAGTTTATCTCTCATACCCGAAGGAATTTCATAATAAATATTATCAGTAGGTTCAGTAGGTTGAGGAACAACTTCTTGCTCTACAGATCGAGGTGAAGATACCCCAAACAAGCCCCTCAAAGGATTATTTTCCAAGTGACAGTAAATTTTAGCACGTATTATAAATGTTTCCTTACCAAATTCCACTCACCAAAGGCACTTCACTCCCCGGCAACGGTGCCAGAAAAGAGTCTTGATGACTCACAAGTATAGGGGATCTATCGTAATCCTTTCAATAAGTAAGAGTGTCGAACCCAACGAGGAGCATAAGGAAACGACAGGCGGTTTTCAGCAAGGTATTCTCTGCAAGCACTGAAATTATCGCTAACAGATAGTTGTGTGATAAGATAATTCGTAACGGGTAACAAGTAACAATTGTAACTAAGGTGCAGCAAGGTGGCCCAATCCTTTTTGCATTAAATGACAATCCTGGACAAACTCTTATATAAAAGAAAGTGCTCCCGAGGACACATGGGAATTATTGTCAAGTTAGTTATCATCATGCTCATATGTTTCACATATGTTACTTTGATAATTTGATATGTGGGTGGACCAGTGCGTGGGTGCTTTACTTACTTGGACAAGCTTCCCACTTATGATTAACCCCTCTCGCAAGCATCCACAACTATGAAAGAAGAATTAAGATAAATCTAACCATAGCATGAAACATGTGGATCCAAAACAGTCCCTTACGAAGCAACACATAAACTAGGGTTTAAGCTTCAATCACTCTAGCAACCCATCATCTACTTATTACTTCCCAATGCCCAAATCATGGAGAATTGTCATGTAGTCAATGTTCACATAACACCACTAGAGGAACGACAACATACATCTCATCAAAATATCGAACGAATACCAAATTCACATGATTACTTATAACAAGACTTCTCCCATGTCCTCAGGAACAAACGTAACTACTCACAAAGCATATTGATGTTCATAATCAGAGGGGTATTGAATATCATTAAGGATCTAAATATCTGATCTTCCACCGGATAAACCAACTAGCATCAACTACGAGGAGTAATCTACACTACTATCAACCCACAGGTACCAATCTGAGGTTTTGAGACAAAGATCAGATACAAGAGATGAACTAGGATTTGAGAGGAGATGGTGTTGGTGAAGATGTTGATGAAGATTGACCCCCTCTCGATGAGAGGATCACTGGTGATACGATGGCTTCGATTTCCACCTCCGGGAGGGAAGTTTCCCTGGTAGAACAGCTCCACCGGAGCCCTAGATTGCTTGTGCCCAGGTTCCACCTCGATACGGCAGCGCTTCGTCCCTAAAGCTTCCTTATGATTTTTTCCAGGTCAAACCCTCCATATAGCAGAAGATTGGCACCAAAGGTCTGCCTGAAGGAAATATGCCCTAGAGGCAATAATAAAGTTATTATTTATTTCCTTATATCATGATAAATGTTTATTATTCATGCTAGAATTGTATTAACCGGAAACATAATACATGTGTGAATACATAGACAAACTTAGTGTCACTAGTATGCCTCTACTTGACTAGCTCGTTAATCAAAGATGGTTATGTTTCCTAACCATGAACAAAGTGTTGTTATTTGATTAACAAGGTCACATCATTAGTTGAATGATCTGATTGACATGACCCATTCCATTAGCTTAGCACCCGATCGTTTAGTATGTTGCTATTGCTTTCTTCATGACATATACATGTTCCTATGACTATGAGATTATGCAACTCCCGTTTGCCGGAGGAACACTTTGGGTGCTACCAAACGTCACAACGTAACTGGGTGATTATAAAGGAGCATTACAGGTGTCTCCAAAGGTAGATGTTGGGTTGGCGTATTTCGAGATTAGGATTTGTCACTCCGATTGTCGGAGAGGTATCTCTGGGCCCTCTCGGTAATGCACATCACTTAAGCCTTGCAAGCATTGCAACTAAATGAGTTAGTTGCGGGATGATGTATTACATAACGAGTAAAGAGACTTGCCGGTAACGAGGTTGAACTAGGTATTGGATACCGACGATCGAATCTCGGACAAGTAACATACCGATGACAAAGGGAACAACGTATGTTGTTATGCGGTCTGACCGATAAAGATCTTCGTAGAATATGTAGGAGCCAATATGGGCATCCAGGTCCCGCTATTGGTTATTAACCGGAGACGTGTCTCGGTCATGTCTACATTGTTCTCGAACCCGTAGGGTCCGCACGCTTAAGGTTACGATGACAGTTATATTATGAGTTTATGCATTTTGATGTACCGAAGGTTGTTCGGAGTCCCGGATGTGATCACGGACATGACGAGGAGTCTTGAAATGGTCGAGACATAAATATTGATATATTGGAAGCCTATGTTTGGATATCGGAAGTGTTCCGGGTGAAATCGGATTTTACCGGAGTACCGGGAGGGTTACCGGAACCCCCCGGGAGCTATATGGGCCATAGTGGGCCTTAGTGGAAAAGAGAAGGGGCTGCCCTAGATGGGCTGCACGCCTCCCCCTTCCCCTAGTCCTATTAGGGCTAGGAGAGGTGGCCGGCCCCCTCCTCCTCTTTTCCCCCTCCGCGAATCCTATTCCAACTAGGATTGGGGGGGGGGAATCCTACTCCCAGAGGGAGTAGGACTCTCCTGGCGCACCCCTTGTGGCCGGCCAGCCTCCCCCCTTTTGGTACTTTATATACTGAGGTAGAGGCACCCTAGAACACACAAGTTGATCCACGTGATCTATTCCTTAGCCGTGTGCGGTGCCCCCAGCCACCATATTCCTCGATAATACTGTAGCGGAGTTTAGGCGAAGCCCTGCTGCTGTAGTGCATCAAGATCGTCACCACGCCGTCATGCTGACGGAACTCTTCCCCGACACTTTGCTGGATCGGAGTCCGGGGATCGTCACCGAGCTGAAAATGTGCTCGAACTCGGAGGTGCCGTAGTTTCGGTACTTGATCGGTTGGATCGTGAAGACGTACGACTACTTCCTCTACGTTGCGTCAACGCTTCCGCAGTCGATCTACGTGGGTACGTAGACAACACTCTCCCCTCTCGTTGCTATGCATCACATGATCTTGCGTGTGCGTAGGAAACTTTTTGAAATTACTACGAAACCCAACAGTGGTATCAGAGCCTAGGTTATTTATGTTGTTGTTATATGCACGAGTAGAACACAAGTGAGTTCTGGGCGATATAAGTCATACTGCCTACCAGCATGTCATACTTTGGTTCGGCGGCATTGTTGGACGAGACGACCCGGACCAACATTACGCGTACGCTTACGCGAGACCGGTTCCCCCGACGTGCTTTGCACATAGGTGGCTTGCGGGCGACTGTCTCTCCAACTTTAGTTGAACCGAGTATGGCTACGCCGGTCCTTGCGAAGGTTAAAACGGAGTCTATTTGACAAACTATCGTTGTGGTTTTGATGCGTAGGTGAGATTGGTTCTTGCTTAAGCCCGTAGCAGCCACGTAAAACTTGCAACAACAAAGTAGAGGACGTCTAACTTGTTTTTGCAGGGCATGTTGTGATGTGATATGGTCAAGGCATGATGCTGAATTTTATTGTATGAGATGATCATGTTTTGTAACCGAGTTATCGGCAACTGGCAGGAGCCATATGGTTGTCGTTTTATTGTATGCAATGCAATCGCGATGTAATGCTTTACTTTATTACTAAACGGTAGTGATAGTCATGGAAGCATAAGATTGGCGAGACGACAATGATGCTACGATGGAGATCAAGGTGTCGCGCCGGTGACGATGGTGATCACGACGGTGTTTCGGAGATGGAGATCACAAGCACAAGATGATGATGGCCATATCATATCACTTATATTGATTGCATGTGATGTTTATCCTTTTATGCATCTTATCTTGCTTTGATTGACGGTAGCATTATAAGATGATCTCTCACTAAATTATCAAGAAGTGTTCTCCCTGAGTATGCACCATTACGAAAGTTCTTCGTGCTGAGACACCACGTGATGATCGGGTGTGATAGGTTCTACGTTCAAATACAACGGGTGCAAAACAGTTACACACGCGGAATACTCAGGTTATACTTGACGAGCCAAGCATATACAGATATGGCCTCGGAACACGGAGACCGAAAGGTCGAGCGTGAATCATATAGTAGATATGATCAACATAACGATGTTCACCGATGAAACTACTCCATCTCACGTGATGATCGGACATGGTTTAGTTGATTTGGATCACGTGATCACTTAGAGGATTAGAGGGATGTCTATCTAAGTGGGAGTTCTTAAGTAATATGATTAATTGAACTTAAATTTATCATGAACTTAGTACCTAATAGTATCTTGCTTGTTTATGTTGATTGTAGATAGATGGCTCGTGCTGTTGTTCCGTTGAATTTTAATGCGTTTCTTGAGAAAGCAAAGTTGAAAGATGATGGTAGCAATTACACGGACTGGGTCCGTAACTTGAGGATTATCCTCATTGCTGCACAGAAGAATTACGTCCTGGAAGCACCGCTGGGTGCCAGGCCTGCTGCAGGAGCAACGCCGGATGTTATGAACGTCTGGCAGAGCAAAGCTGATGACTACTCGATAGTTCAGTGTGCCATGCTTTACGGCTTAGAATCGGGACTTCAACGACGTTTTGAACGTCATGGAGCATATGAGATGTTCCAGGAGTTGAAGTTGATATTTCAAGAAAATGCCCGGATTGAGAGATATGAAGTCTCCAATAAGTTCTATAGCTGCAAGATGGAGGAGAACAATTCTGTCAGTGAGCATATACTCAAAATGTCTGGGTATAATAATCACTTGATTCAATTGGGAGTTAATCTTCCAGATGATTACGTCATTGACAGAATTCTCCAATCACTGCCACCAAGCTACAAGAGCTTCATGATGAACTATAATATGCAAGGGATGAACAAGACTATTCCCGAGCTCTTCGCGATGCTGAAAGCTGCGGAGGTAGAAATCAAGAAGGAGCATCAAGTGTTGATGGTCAACAAGACCACTAGTTTCAAGAAAAAGGGCAAAGGAAAGAAGAAGGGGAACTTCAAGAAGAACGGCAAGCCAGTTGCTGCTCAAGAGAAGAAACCCAAGTCTGGACCTAAGCCTGAAACTGAGTGCTTCTACTGCAAGCAGACTGGTCACTGGAAGCGGAACTGCCCCAAGTATTTGGCGGATAAGAAGGATGGCAAGGTGAACAAAGGTATATGTGATATACATGTTATTGATGTGTACCTTACTAATGCTCGCAGTAGCACCTGGGTATTTGATACTGGTTCTGTTGCTAATATTTGCAACTCGAAACAGGGGCTACGGATTAAGCGAAGATTGGCTAAGGATGAGGTGACGATGCACATGGGAAACGGTTCCAAAGTCGATGTGATCGCGGTCGGCACACTACCTCTACATCTACCTTCAGGATTAATATTAGACCTAAATAATTGTTATTTGGTGCCAGCGTTGAGCATGAACATTATATCTGGATCTTGTTTAATGCGAGACGGTTATTCATTTAAATCAGAGAATAATGGTTGTTCTATTTATATGAGTAATATCTTTTATGGTCATGCACCCTTGAAGAGTGGTCTATTCTTATTGAATCTCGATAGTAGTAATACACATATTCATAATGTTGAAGCCAAAAGATGCAGAGTTGATAATGATAGTGCAACTTATTTGTGGCACTGCCGTTTAGGTCATATCGGTGTAAAGCGCCTGAAGAAACTCCATACTGATGGACTTTTGGAACCACTTGATTATGAATCACTTGGTACTTGCGAACCGTGCCTCATGGGCAAGATGACCAAAACACCGTTCTCCGGTACTATGGAGAGAGCAACAGATTTGTTGGAAATCATACATACAGATGTATGTGGTCCGATGAATATTGAGGCTCATGGCGGATATCGTTATTTTCTCACCTTCACAGATGATTTAAGCAGATATGGGTATATCTACTTAATGAAACATAAGTCTGAAACATTTGAAAAGTTCAAGGAATTTCAGAGTGAAGTTGAAAATCATCGTAACAAGAAAATAAAGTTTCTACGATCTGATCGTGGAGGAGAATATTTGAGTTATGAGTTTGGTGTACATTTGAAAAATTGTGGAATAGTTTCGCAACTCACGCCACCCGGAACACCTCAGCGTAATGGTGTGTCCGAACGTGGTAATCGTACTTTACTGGATATGGTGCGATCTATGATGTCTCTTACTGATTTACCACTATCGTTTTGGGGATACGTTCTAGAGACGGCCGCATTCACGTTAAATAGGGCACCATCAAAATCCGTTGAGACGACGCCTTATGAACTGTGGTTTGGCAAGAAACCAAAGTTGTCGTTTCTGAAAGTTTGGGGCTGCGATGCTTATGTGAAAAAGCTTCGACCTGATAAGCTCGAACCCAAATCAGAGAAATGTGTCTTCATAGGATATCCAAAGGAAACTATTGGATACACCTTCTATCACAGATCCGAAGGCAAGACTTTTGTTGCTAAATTCGGAAACTTTCTAGAGAAGGAGTTTCTCTCGAAAGAAGTGAGTGGGAGGAAAGTAGAACTTGACGAGGTAACTGTACCTGCTCCCTTACTGGAAAGTAGTACATCACAGAAAACTGTTTCAGTGACACCTACACTAGTCAGTGAGGAAGCTAATGATAATGATCATGAAACTTCAGATCAAGACACTACTGAACCTCGTAGATCAACCAGAGTAAGATCCGCACCAGAGTGGTACGGTAATCCTGTTCTGGAAGTCATGCTACTAGATCATGATGAACCTACGAACTATGAAGAAGCGATGATGAGCCCAGATTCCGCAAAGTGGATTGAAGCCATGAAATCTGAGATGGGATCCATGTATGAGAACAAAGTATGGACTTTGGTTGACTTGCCCGATGATCGGCAAGCAATTGAGAATAAATGGATCTTCAAGAAGAAGACTGACGCTGATGGTAATGTTACTGTCTACAAAGCTCGACTTGTCGCAAAAGGTTTTCGACAAGTTCAAGGGATTGACTACGATGAGACCTTCTCACCCGTAGCGATGCTTAAGTCTGTCCGAATCATGTTAGCAATTGCCGCATTTTATGATTATGAAATTTGGCAGATGGATGTCAAAACTGCATTCCTGAATGGATTTCTGGAAGAAGAGTTGTATATGATGCAACCAGAAGGTTTTGTCGATCCAAAGGGAGCTAACAAAGTGTGCAAGCTCCAACGATCCATTTATGGACTGGTGCAAGCCTCTCGGAGTTGGAATAAACGTTTTGATAGTGTGATCAAAGCATTTGGTTTTATACAGACTTTTGGAGAAGCCTGTATTTACAAGAAAGTGAGTGGGAGCTCTGTAGCATTTCTGATATTATATGTGGATGACATATTATTAATTGGAAATGATATAGGATTTCTGGATAGCATAAAGGGATACTTGAATAAGAGTTTTTCAATGAAAGACCTCGGTGAAGCTGCTTACATATTAGGCATTAAGATCTATAGAGATAGATCAAGACGCTTAATTGGACTTTCACAAACAACATACCTTGACAAAATTTTGAAGAAGTTCAAAATGGATCAAGCAAAGAAAGGATTCTTGCCTGTGTTACAAGGTGTGAAATTGAGTAAGACTCAATGCCCGACCACTGCAGAAGATAGAGAGAATATGAAAGATGTTCCCTATGCATCAACGATAGGATCTATCATGTATGCAATGCTGTGTACCAGACCTGATGTGTGCCTTGCTATAAGTCTAGCTGGGAGGTACCAAAGTAATCTAGGAGTGGATCACTGGACAGCGGTCAAGAACATCCTGAAATACCTGAAAAGGACTAAGGATATGCTTCTCGTATATGGAGGTGACAAAGAGCTCGTCGTAAATGGTTACGTTGATGCAAGCTTTGACACTGATCTGGACGATTCTAAATCGCAAACCGGATACGTGTTTACATTAAACGGTGGAGCTGTCAGTTGGTGCAGTTCTAAACAAAGCGTCGTAACGGGATCTACATGTGAAGCGCAATACATAGCTGCTTCGGAAGCGGCAAATGAAGGAGTCTGGATGAAGGAGTTCATATCCGATCTAGGTGTCATACCTAGTGCATCGGGTCCAATGAAAATCTTTTGTGACAATACTGGTGCAATTGCCTTGGCAAAGGAATCCAGATTTCACAAGAGAACCAAGCACATCAAGAGACACTTCAATTCCATCCGGGATCTAGTCCAGGTGGGAGACATAGAGATTTGCAAGATACATACGGATCTGAATGTTGCAGACACGTTGACTAAGCCTCTTCCACGAGGAAAACATGATCAGCACCAAGGCTCCATGGGTGTTAGAATCATTACTGTATAATCTAGATTATTGACTCTAGTGCAAGTGGGAGACTGAAGGAAATATGCCCTAGAGGCAATAATAAAGTTATTATTTATTTCCTTATATCATGATAAATGTTTATTATTCATGCTAGAATTGTATTAACCGGAAACATAATACATGTTTGAATACATAGACAAACTTAGTGTCACTAGTATGCCTCTACTTGACTAGCTCGTTAATCAAAGATGGTTATGTTTCCTAACCATGAACAAAGTGTTGTTATTTGATTAACAAGGCCACATCATTAGTTGAATGATCTGATTGACATGACCCATTCCATTAGCTTAGCACCCGATCGTTTAGTATGTTGCTATTGCTTTCTTCATGACATATACATGTTCCTATGACTATGAGATTATGCAACTCCCGTTTGCCGGAGGAACACTTTGGGTGCTACCAAACGTCACAACGTAACTGGGTGATTATAAAGGAGCATTACAGGTGTCTCCAAAGGTAGATGTTGGGTTGGCGTATTTCGAGATTAGGATTTGTCACTCCGATTGTCGGAGAGGTATCTCTGGGCCCTCTCGGTAATGCACATCACTTAAGCCTTGCAAGCATTGCAACTAAATGAGTTAGTTGCGGGATGATGTATTACAGAACGAGTAAAGAGACTTGCCGGTAACGAGGTTGAACTAGGTATTGGATACCGACGATCGAATCTCGGACAAGTAACATACCGGTGACAAAGGGAACAACGTATGTTGTTATGCGGTCTGACCGATAAAGATCTTCGTAGAATATGTAGGAGCCAATATGGGCATCCAGGTCCCGCTATTGGTTATTGACCGGAGACGTGTCTCGGTCATGTCTACATTGTTCTCGAACCCGTAGGGTCCGCACGCTTAAGGTTACGATGACAGTTATATTATGAGTTTATGCATTTTGATGTACCGAAGGTTGTTCGGAGTCCCGGATGTGATCACGGACATGACGAGGAGTCTCGAAATGGTCGAGACATAAAGATTGATATATTGGAAGCCTATGTTTGGATATCGGAAGTGTTCCGGGTGAAATCGGGATTTTACCGGAGTACCGGGAGGGTTATCGGAACCCCCCGGGAGCTATATGGGCCATAGTGGGCCTTAGTGGAAAAGAGAAGGGGCTGCCCTAGATGGGCTGCGCGCCTCCCCCTTCCCCTAGTCCTATTAGGACTAGGAGAGGTGGCCGGCCCCCTCCTCCTCTTTTCCCCCTCCGCGAATCCTATTCCAACTAGGATTGGGGGGGGGGGAATCCTACTCCCAGAGGGAGTAGGACTCTCCTGGCGCACCCCTTGTGGCCGGCCAGCCTCCCCCCTTTTGGTACTTTATATACTGAGGTAGAGGCACCCTAGAACACACAAGTTGATCCACGTGATCTATTCCTTAGCCGTGTGCGGTGCCCCCAGCCACCATATTCCTCGATAATACTGTAGCGGAGTTTAGGCGAAGCCCTGCTGCTGTAGTGCATCAAGATCCTCACCACGCCGTCGTGCTGACGGAACTCTTCCCCGACACTTTGCTGGATCGGAGTCCGGGGATCGTCATCGAGCTGAACGTGTGCTCGAACTCGGAGGTGCCGTAGTTTCGGTACTTGATCGGTTGGATCGTGAAGACGTACGACTACTTCCTCTACGTTGCGTCAACGCTTCCGCAGTCGGTCTGCGTGGGTACGTAGACAACACTCTCCCCTCTCGTTGCTATGCATCACATGATCTTGCGTGTGCGTAGGAATTTTTTTGAAATTACTACGAAACCCAACACTGCCAGGGGCCCATAAGCCCTAGGGACGCGCACAGGAGGTAGGGCATGCCCCCCAAGCTTGTGGCCCCCTGGTGGGTCCCCCTCTGGTATTTCTTCACCCAATATTTTTTATATATTCCAAAATAATTCTCCGTAAATTTTCAGGACCTTTGGAGTTGTGCATAATAGGTCTCTCAGATTGCTCCTTTTCGGTCCAGAATTCCAGCTGTTGGCATTTTCCCTCTTTGTGTAAACCGTGTAAAATAAGAGAGAAAAGGCATAAGTATTGTATCATGATGTGTAATAACAGCCCATAATGCAATAAATATATAAAAGCATGATGCAAAATGGACGTATCAACTCCCCCAAGCTTAGACCTCGCTTGTCCACAAGCGAAAGCTGAAATCGATAAATATGTCCACATGTTTAGAGATAGAGGTGTCGATAAAATAAAATACGGACATGAGGGCATCATGATCATGTTTAGGACAACAACATATATTGTCATATAATTTCTTGTGCTAAAGTAACAATTTGTTCACAAGGTAAAGTATGAATCAGAAACTTTATTGAAAGCCAACAAACTTTGATCTCAGTCATTGAAGAAATTGCAATTTATCATAACTTCGGAAAGCGACAAGTTAAGAGCTTTTTAGCAAGTTCACATATGCAACTATGATTTAGTCTTTTATAATTTCTAACACTCACGGGATACTTATGGGTTCGAAGCCTCAGTTGGACACAGGGGAAGATAGGGGCTTATAGTTTTGCCTCCCAACCTTTTACCTCAAGGCTAATGTCAACAATAATAGTTTGTGATAACCTACATCCGATTTGATATATATCTAGATCTTTCCCCAACACATAGTGCTTGCCAAAGAGAAAATGTGTAAAAAGGAAAGGTGAAGATCACCATGACTCTTTTAAAGGTAGAAGATGAAAGTAAAAGATAGGCCCTTCGCAGAGGAAAGCAGAGGTTGTCACGTGCTTTTATGGTTGGATGCACAAAATCTTAATGCAAAAGAACATCACTTTATATTGCTGCTTGTGATAAAGAACTTTACTATGTAGTTTGTCGCTTTTATTTCTTTCATATCACAAGTTCGTATAAAGCTTATTTTCCTCACACTAAAGGATCATCCATATTTTGAGAGCAATTTTTATTGCTTGCACCAATGACAACTTACTTGAAGGATCTTACTCAATCCATAGGTAGGTATAGTGGACTCTCATGGTAAAACTGGGTTAAGGGTTGTTTGGATGCACAAGTAGTATCTCTACTTGGCGCAAAAGATTTGGCTAGCCTGGGATGAGAAGCAAGCTCAGCACATTGGAGGCTCCATGACAATATAACTTCTATTCAGACATAAGAAAACATAACTCATTATGTTGTCTTCCTTGTCCAACATCAACTCTTTAACATATAATATATTAACGAGTGCTCACAATCAGAAAAGATTTCCAAGATAGTATATCTATATGTGAAACCTCTGTTTCTTTACTACTTCCTATTAATTGCAACAATGACCAAAACTATGTTTGTCAACTCTCAACAAATTTTATTGATCATACTATTTATATGTGAAGTCATCACCCTCCATAAGATCATTATATAATTTTTTATTTCCTTTTTTATTTTCTTTTTCTCTTCCTCAAGATCATAGCAAGAAAGCAAATCCCTCAACTTAAAACTACTCTTTATTATATAACTCATGGACTCGATTACATAGATAGATCACAAAGGAAAACTCAAAGCTAGATCATACTAAAAACTTTTATTCTACTAGATCAAGGTATAACCAAAAGGATCGAACTAAGAAAAATGACAAAGGTAAAGATGTGATGGTGATACGATACCGGGGAACATCCCCCAAGCTTGGTAGTTTCCAAGGGGAGTGCCCATACCCATGTATACTCAATTTTCCTTCTTCAGAGGTGGTGATGATGGAGTTGATGATGTGGGAAGCTTGTCCTTTTTCCTCAGCTTACGCTTGAGGATGGAATTTTCGTCCCTCGAGTCATCGATCTACTGCTCCAGTATTAATATCTTTTTTGCATAATTCTTGCTTGTTCTCCTGCAGAAAACAAAAAGGGATAAACTCGATCTTAGGTTTCTTTGCTTTACTAGGGAGACTTAACTTTTTGAACTCCACGTGCATGTCCCCAGGTTGGGGTAGTGGGACTTCCTCTTCGTCTGAGCTTGTTTCTTCCTTTCCTTTCGGCTCGTAGTCTTTTTCCTTCGTGGTCCAACAATAATGCTTCATATCCCCGTAAACCTTGGGGTCTACAATGTAATCAGGAACGTAGCTCTCTCCCTCAAAATCTTGGGATGGCATGCTTTCAAATCTGTCAGAAAAATAGCTCAAATGTTCCCATTTGACTCCTCAGTCATGCTTAAATGATGAGTATGACCTACGATTAAATGTTCTCATTTGACTCATCTATATATGTAAAAGTGGTAATCCCACTCGTGCTTAAATGATGAGTATGACCTATGATCAAATGTTCTCATTTGACTCCTCGGTCAATATACTCATATATAGATGACCTAGTCATCACCAATTGCTTGATAGATGCTAGAATAATTTGTGCATGCTTTATCACATATTTTATGTGCTATCTTATTGTGTGAGCATGTTGATTGCATAATTTCTCCATTCGAGGACATCCATTTGTGGTTTTGATTGTTTGGTTTTTTATTGACCAAATGGATGGACAAGAATGCCTAAGAACCTCATCTAGCTATATATGCTTTTTCTCTTCTCAAACTCTATTCATGCTATATCAAAAGAATTAAACAAGTCTTTTTTGGACCCTTCGGGTGAGAAGCACTCAGAGCCACCGATCCATCAAGGGCTTCCCTCCCATAACTTTCTTGTGAATTTCGGTCAGACCAACTCACTCCTACTCGGTCCCACAAAAACCATGAGATTGATCTAGGTTTGTATCTCAGTGCTACCGATTGGAATGACTCGGCCACACCGAGTTGCAATAACTGCACGCAGTTTTGCATCTCGGTGCCACCAAGACATTCCATTCAGTGCCACCGAGAGCGTATGGGTATATATACTCCACGGCCCATTTGGTTGAAAATCACTCCAAACCTCTTGTAGCGACCCGATTCCAATGGACTGTAGTCTCTGTGCTTAAGTGTCATCCCTGGATCGGTATTGCTGACACACACAGTACTCGAGGATTTATTGCAGAGTTCAATCACACACTTATTACAACAAGTGTCTCCATAAGTAATTATTACAATAATATGACTCAAGGCCATCTAAATAAGATAACTGCAGAAGCTTCAAAGATAACTGAGTCTATCCAATTCCACGGCAAAACTGAGTGCATGACAACGACCTATCACACCTTACTCTTTGTCTGAAAACTCTACAACATGATATGTTGCAGCCGTGTAGGTCAGCACATGGAATATGTTGGCAAGATAACACTATAGAGCAATGAACAAATAATAGCTATCACTACATGCATATTTGGCCGGTGAAGGCTCTATGGTTATCATTTGCATAAAGCTAATTTTTCCATACAACAAAGGAATATATTTTATTTAACTACGAAGTTAGATGACATTATTGAGAAGGTACCCCCAACTCAATCCCAAATTAACATTAATAACCAAACAAAATTCATTAAGTAAAGTGATGAGATCAAAACAATCATTCAAGCACCAGATACTCAAGATGTCCATAACCGGGGACACGGCTAACCATGATTAGTTTATACACTCTACAGAGGTTTGCACACTCTTCCCCACAAGACTCGATCTCCTCCGTTGAATTTCTCGCACTGACTGATGTCTGAGAAATGGATGACCGAGACACACTCTTCCCGAAGAGGTCCCCTTAACCGATAGATAGGCCGATACACCTACAATTCCCCTACATCTGCTAGCCCATCATGGAAAGGATTCCCACAACTTAATCCATTATGCCATAGCCCATAATGTCTTGTGTTTACACATGGAAGTTTCTAGCATGAATAATCTTATGATCCCTGTGAGCCTGGGTGGCATTCCATAGGAGGATCACACGGGTACCCCGGGATCTCCTAAGACAACACTGGTATATCCCCTGGTGCCCACAACCAATCCACCCAGATGTGTATTAAAGAAACCACCTTAAGTTTCCCTTAGTTAAGCATAACTCTCACACCTTTTATGAATATCACATACCAGTCCATGTCTATGAGCATAGCAAAGTAGTATAAGCATAACGCAATAATCCCAGGGTTGATACAAGACAATAGGTTCCTACCTCATCAACTACTTCCTGATACCCACATGTTATCAAATCCTACTCATGCAGTGTTTGAGGGTTGAAACTAATGCATAAAACTAGGTAAATAAGGGATATGATCAAAGTGTTACTTGCCTTGCTGACGATCGGAAAACCCTAGAGATTCATAGTAGCAAGCTTCATACTCCGGAAACTCTATCGTGAACAAACAATAGCATACATAAGCACTCATGCATAAGATGAAAAGGTAATACCAAAATAAAAGATCTAAACATAAAGTTCAAGTGAAGAGCTTCGGTTTTCAAAAAGAATCAATCGAATCGGAGTTACGAAACACAAACTACGATCAAAAGAAGTTCAAATTCAAATCTGCTTGAAACTAAATTTTAAACTTTCAAAATCATGTTCAAGTTGTTTATCTGGACAGAGGGGAACAAGACAAAGATTTTGGCATTGGTTTCATTGAATTTGGATAATGAGCAAAAAGTAGTGAGCGTTTGAAGATCAGGGACTAATCGGTAAGAAAAATATTTACGGATAAGTCCCTAGCCGAAAATTAAGCTAAAAAGAAAAATATAACGAACGAATGTTCTCTAACAGAAACTAACGAATGAATTCGTTCGTTAACATAACAAATCGGGTGAACGTTCACTAAATAATTTAACCTAAATAATAAACTGATCTAATAAAATAAAACCGAACTAAATAAAAAATCGGGCGGGTTTGCGGTTTGTACCGGTTCACCAAAAAACCCGTTGGCGATGGCGGTTACTCCGGCGAGGTGGCGCGGCTACGGTGTCGGTGGGTTCCTGCGAGGTGGCGCGGGGCGGCAACAACGGCGGCGGCGGCGATGCGGGAGTGGCAGCACAGGGCGGTAGCTACGGCGCGGCAGCGACGCCGCGGCAGCGGCGACAGTGCAGCAGTGGCGGCGGTGGTGACTTGAGGGGAGAGAGGAGGGCGGGTGGCTATCTAAAGGCCCCGGAGGGAGGGGGGTCCTTGCCTTGGGCGAGGGGGCGGCTGCTACCGTGGCCGGCACGGACTCCGGCCGGAGTCCGGTGTGAGCATGGCGCGGGGAAGGCGGCGACGAGCGGGCCGGCTGGGCCTTCGGCCCAGTTCGATCCGGAGAAATTTTAAAAAAAATTCCCCCCAGTGAAAAATCCAAAATATAATAAATAAAAATCCTAAAATTCCAAAAGTAATTTTCACGGTCCTCTCCTAATATTTAGGACCACGTGAACATTTTTCTGGGCTGAAATGCAATTTTTAAGAAGGCATTTTCCCCTAATTTAATCGAATAAAAATCTCAAATAAAATTCAAACAAAAATATCTTTTTATTCAAAATTAAATTTCCATTATTTCCTCTATTTTGAAGAAGTCATATTATCTTCTCGCATTATTTTTATTTATGTGGAAATAATTGGAAAAATAATTTCAAATAAAATCACTTGGATCCAAATTACCAACTTTGAAAATTCAAAAATGGAATTTTATGAAAACCTCCAACTTTCCCACATGGTCCTTGAGTTGCTTAAGGTCTCTATTATCAAAATGTCCAAATAAACCAAATTCAAAATGCTCAAAATATGGATGCATATGATGACCTAATGATTAACATCCAAATTGAAAATTGGGATGTTACACCTCTCGACCCCGCGCCTCATTGCTGCCGCCCCTTGGTCTCTAGATCGTCGCCGTCTCCGCCTGTGCACCTCCACCGCAGTTCTCCGCCGCCGTTAACGGATTTCTCCACCGTCGTTGCCCCCATAGCGAATCGTCACCAAGTTAGGGTACGGTTCAACCACTTTGTGCTTATTCCCCTTTCCGATTCATTGCACAAAGTTTTTGCATGCTTTCTTTCCATGTATTAAAACATTCTATCCAGAAAAAAAGTTCCTTTAGATTAGATTCATTGAAACATCTTAGGGTTAGGTTTCCGCCGAGCTCATCTTGGACCAACCAAAATGAAGTTTTCGGTCCCACCGATTGGCCCTGGAAATTGCACTAAGTACAACTCAGTCTGGCCGAATTGTACTGATGGGTGAGGCTGAAAGCAAATTCTCAGTGAAACCTTAGCATCTCGGAGTCACCAAACTGCAACTCGGCCTGACCATGCTGTATGTTTAGAGTCTGTTAAGTGCTTCAATGTCATCGAGATTTTCATATCGGTAGCTCCGAAATGCTTTCTGTAGAAAATGAAAACTAAGATTTTGAATCATTTTTTTGCAAAACAAGCTGACTTTGTGATGCTCATCCACTTTGCCCATACCTATCTATTCACAGGGTCAGTTTGCAAAGATGTCTAAAGCAAGTGACAGCCAGAACAGGTCAGAGGAGCAAGTTAACCTCAGTGAGGGTACAAGCCCTGGCAGTAGCTATGATGAAGGCAGTGGAAGCACTCCTAGCAATCTGCCTAAAGCTGCTACTAGGCAGAGAAAGAAGAGAACCTCAGAGAGTGAGGATGAATACTTTGTGGTTGAAGAGGAAGTAACCTCAAAGAAAGTGTTGAAGAAAGAGTATGCTGCAGCTGCTGCCACCAAGCCAGGTCTTTAGAAGAAACCTCCTGCCAAGAGAGATCCCATGTCAAAGGCCAGAAAGTCAACGACTACACAAGAGACTATGGAGTTCACTCTTGAGCCAGTAGAGGAAGCAGAAGCCGCTGTTGGGAAAAGGAAGAGGAAAGAGAGAGTCAAGAAGACCATTGGTAGAGTGATTGGCAGACTATCCATGATGATGGATGAAGATGAGGATGAGGAGGAGGAGGAACCTGCTGCACCCCTTGCCAAGACTCAGAAGTTAATAATAGATGCCATTAATACTGGTGCACCCTCCAAGCCCAAGCCCAAAGTTCCAGCTGTTGCACCTAAAGCTATAGCTCCAAAGAGATCCTCTAGGAACATTCCTGCTGCAGAGAGGAACAAGGCCCTAGTGCCAGATGTTTAAGAAGATGAGGAGCCCCAAGTGCTTAGAAAATTGAAGCCCAAGATTCTAGACCATGATGATGGACATCCAGTGGCTGAGAACATGAAATTGAGGAAATATAGTGGACTGAGACAATGCAGGAAAGTTGATCCCTATGCTACAAGGAGAAGAACTGTTGTTGATTATCATTTTCATACTAGAGAATAGCAAGACTTCTATGAGAAAGTTTTTCTTGACAAGAGGCCAATTGTGAGTGATATGAAGTGGGTGGATTGGAAATACATAGATGCCAATGAGGACTACTTCCCCCACGTTCATGAGAGCTTTAGGTTGACAGGAGTTGAAGCATTTGTTGGACAAGATCTCACCAAGTGGAATGATGAAATGGTGATGCAATTTTACTCCACTGGACACTTCTATCTAGATGGAAGATAGTACGGATGACTGAGGGCACCAGGTACTAGTCATCGATCTCAGAGTGGGCTGCTCTTATCAATGTCGCAAAAGATGGAGAAAATGACATAGATGTCTATGGAAAACCCAGGATGGATCATAACACTATGGCTCACATGTACAAGCCCATTCCTGACAAAGCTCTGGAGACTCACAAGTTTGGTTCTATCTATTACTTGCTTGCTGGTTTGGCCACCACCAACTACATCTTGAGGCATACCTTGTTGCCCAAGTCTGGAGATGGGAGAATGATCCGTGGCCATTCCATCAACCTATTGCAGTTATTTGACATACCACAGAAGTTCAAGGCCATGAGTCTGATTGTAGAGACAGTCAAGAGGACAGTTGCAGACCAAAAGAGGTCATGTGGATATGCACCACATATTCAAATGTTGATCAATTCCAAGGTTGGTAATGGCACACATCTTCTTGACAGAGAGCATCTTCCTCTTAGGCCAGAATTTGAGGACAATGAAGTGGTGATGGATGCTTCAAATCCAACATCAGTTGATGCCCAAGAGAATGCTAAGAAGGCAATGGCTGCCAAAGCAGCAAAGGTAGCAAGTGCTCCCGATGCATCAATTGTGAATCTCAAGACCAGTCAAGATCAACTCACATATCTGCTAGAAGCAACTCTGAGGATTGAGAAGAGTCTGGCCAACTTAACCAAGAATCAGGAGAGCCTAGAGTGGATTGTTGAAGACAAGATAAATAATCTTAATGTCAAGGTCACAAAGATCCAATCCATTGTTGAGAAGCTGAGAGATGATGCCGAGGACAGAGATGATAGACCTACCAAAGACAGATTTCAGACTGTGCCAAGGGAACCCAGGTCTACTGTTGAGCAATTTACATACACTAGGCCTACTCACTCTGCTCCTGCCACCACTTCCAAAGTGCCACCACCAGTGTCAACCCCACCTGCTCAACAGACATTAGCTGAAGCATTTGCAGAAGCCATTTTCTCAACGCCATCTACACACACCAGAGCAACAAGCCAGAAGACCCCTTTAGGAGCTCCCGAAGATCGTGCCTAGAATGTCGCGTAGCACTATACATTTTCAAGGCTTTTGGTAACTTGTTGCCAAAGGGGGAGAAACTGTATAGATCATAGGCTTCGAGAGAGAGAGAGAGTCTTTTGCCTCTTTGTTGGTTTTCATTTGCCTTGCTACTTCGTTTGGTTGATGCTACTTGATTCTACTTATTATGTTATTCTCGTGAGATACCTTGTGTCATCATGTGTTTGATCATACTATGCTTAATGTCTGCTTATATGCCTATCTCTATGACTGTTTCTGTATGATTACTCACTTGTATCTTTGGTGATGCATGCATGCTATTTTACTCTTATCATTTTGTGCACTCCACCAAGATTTATGTGACATGGAAGAGTGACCCATGATCCTAATCGATTGTGCATTTCCATTCAAACACAAATTTTAAATAATGCACAAATTTAGGGGGAGCTCTTGATTATCACATACTTCTCAAACCGACGATATATTTCATTCATTTTATCATTTGTTGAAGCTTTGATCTATATGTTGTCATCAATTACCAAAAAGGGGGACATTGAAAGTGCAACTAAGCCTCGGGTGTTTTTGGTAAGTCATAACAACATATAGCTCATTGGACTAATATCCATTCAAGATAAATATTTCAGGAAGTTCAATGAATGGCATGGAATGGACTAGAAATGTGGACCCCTCAAAATGCTAAGGACATATATTAGCAAAAAGCTCAAGACACTACAAAAAAGACACATCCGTGACATTTTGGGCCGAAAGAATTTTTTCTGTCATGGTTATGACACTTATATGATGATAATTGTGACAATACCCGGTATCATCATAGATGTGGTGGGCTCCTACTTCTATGACAAAAAATCATGACAGAAAATGGGTGTTTCATCCTGGGCAGGCTGGAGACGCACCTGCATGACATTCTTTGGGCCGTCCATGAAGGAAAAAATCATGGTAGAAGCGAGGGCAAGGAAAATTTTGGGGAGTTCCCGGTTACGGTGGGTGGTCGGGGCCGAGCGCTGCACGGAGGTTTACGCGCTTCTCTCATACACGTACGCGCGTGTGTGCGAGGCGTTGCGCTCTAACTGAACCCGAGCTATTGCACTAGCTATGTTACTGAACCCAGTTCTATACCTTGCTATTAACTGAACCCGAGTGATTTCTTCGCTACTGCTGCTAACTGAAGCCAATCGAAGATGCCTCTTGATGAACAGTTCCCAGTGGGGGGTGGATGAATAGTTCCCGGTGCGGGTTGGACGAACATGATCCCGTGGTAGTAGTGTGTCACATCCTAGCTAGTTCATGCATTAGAGTGTTGCATCATGTTTACTTTTCCAGAAACTTGAAATGGGGATGACAGAACCCCCAGCACCCCCCTGAAAACAACTAGGGTTTACCAAAATCTTTTTCAATGAACCTGAAATGCCCTTCTAAAAAGTCCACCCTTTTTGTCTTGGGTTAGAACCTCTGACAAAATGGGTTCACAATTTTGTAGGTCATCACAAGATCATTGAATTAAATCATATGTAACTTGCATTTGGGCATTTAAATGCTGGTAAATATTTTAAATGTCCAAATAATCCCAAACTGAAATGTTCCATGTTGGATATGTTCCATACAGTGAGCATGTGCAGTTTGGTGAATTTTGGAAATGCCTAGGTATTTTTAGAAATTCCACAAACTTGTAGAAATAATAGAAAATAGAAAATAAAATAAAACAACTTACCTGGCCGCAACCCACCACCCAGCCCACCTGGCGGCCCAGCACTATGCTGGTCCGTGCCAGCCAGCTGCTTCTTCCCCGCCAGGCAGGCAGGGAGGTGACGCCGGCGTGCGCGAGCTCGCCACAACGCCACCTGCTTGCCGCTTCGCCTCTGGACGCACTGGACGACCTCCACGTCGCCTCCCCGAACCCCTAGACACATCCATTCTCCCCTGCCTCTCTCCCTCGCCCTCTTCCGCCATGGTCGACGCTGCCGTAGCCGCACCGCCGACGTAGCCGCGCTCTCCGTCGTCCTCGCGCCGCGCCACCGTGTCCAGAAGCTCCACCGCCCTCCTCTCCTTCGAGCACGCCGAGCCCCGAGTGCTCGCTTTCCATGAAGCCACTACAACGACCTCGCCCGACTACGACACCGTCGGAGATCCCTTTCGCCGCCACCGCCGCACCAGCTCGTCCCCGACCTTGCCGTATGCTCCGACGTGATCGCCGTGAGCTCAGCCACCTCTCCATCCTTCCCGTTCTCTCTCTCGAGCACCATAGCGACCGCACGAAGCTTCACCGCAACGAGCCGCCGCCGAGCTCGTCGCCGATGACGCTCCGGCCACACAACGGCCACACCACCTTGTCCACTACACTCACCGCACCGCCAGGAACCCGTAGCACCACCGCATGCCCCTTGCCGTGCCCCCTAGCGACGAGCCCGAGTTCACCCGAGCTCTGGCCACCGCCACGCTCGTCGCCGGCGTCGTTTCTGGTGACCCTGAGCCCAACCACCACCACCACTCAACGCGGCTCACTCCCCACATCACGCAAACGTGCTCCGCCATTGTTTTGGTTGCCGGAGCACAAAACCCGCATCGCCCCACCGCGTCTGGCCTTGCCAGCGGCTAAACACCGGCGAGTTGACCCTGCTGACCGTTGACCGGGTGGGCCTAGTTTGACCCCCCGAGTCTATGACAAGTGGGGCCCACCCTACTAATTAACCTAGGTTTAGCGCTAACTAAACTTAGTTAGTTTAACTAACTACTGATAGATGGGACCCACTGATCAGTTTGACCTGGACCGGCTCCGTTGACCGCTGACGTCACCATGACGCACTGCTGACGCAATAAGTATTTTCTGGATTTACTTTTATACAGGAAATTCCAGAAAATACTACAAACTTCCAAAATTCATAGAAATTTATCTGTAACTCCAAATGCAAATATTTATATATGAATTTTGATCAGAAAAATTCAATCTTTCCATATGTACTGGTTTCATGCATGTCAGAACACTTTAACCTTGCTGTTTAGATGAAACAAGCTAATGCACTAATATCACCTCTTATTTTGGGTTAGCATTTGAATCCTTGATTCAAATGAAGTCAAACCAATCTTTCCTAAGTTGCATTAGCCAAAACTCACTCATTTTGCCATGTCATTGCATGCATCATATTGTTGCATATTGCCATGTGGTAATTGTGTTTCGATGTGTTCTTCGTGGTAGGTTCTGCCTCCGAGGATATTCACGAGTATCCAACTGAAGGGCAGGATCCCACTACCACTCTGTCAGGCAAGCAACCCCATTAATCATTTCGATACAAACCCATCTTCTTGCTTCTTCTCTCGTTTACTGCATTAAGACAACGCGTTTCAAACTGCTGTGTGTTGCGGTAGTTGAACCCACTTCCTCTGCATGACTAGTCATTGCCACAGTAACTAGATGAAACCCACTAGCATGTGTAGGAGTTGATTGAGCCATGTTTGTGTTTCCTACCATGCTATGCTTGCTATGCTTAGAGTCGTGTCAGGTCTGGCTCATTGGGATGATGAACTAGAGTGAATGGTTGTGTCGGTAATGAGAGTGAGGTGTTGAACATGATTTGGTAAAGGTATCGATGAGAGGCCATGTAGGAGTACATGGTGAGTTGTTTCATTGAGGCCGTCCTTAAGAACTGAGATCTGTATGCGTGATTTAAGATTCAGCTACTACCACTCATTGGGCCCTGAAATATGACCCCGCTCGACTTACTGACCCCTCTCGCCCTCTGTCCAGGAGTTGCAAGTAGTTTCTAGTGTTTGTAGTTGCTGGAGGTTGTGCGCAACGCTGACCTAAGGGGTGGGCTGTGATGCGGTAGGCTTGTGGCACGGTGTACCCAGTCGCCCGTTTGGTGTCTCGGGAACCCTGCACACATCGTTTGGGGCCGTTGAGGACACCCTGGCCGGATTTCCTTGCGGATGGAACCCGAATTGGCGATAAACCTGGACTAGAGACTTGTGTGGTTAGTCAGGTCATGGTCTACACCCACGCCGACTTTCGCTTGAAGTCTGCCGAGCACATGTCGTGTGCAGACGCTAAGTGGTGGAAACATGTGTGACGAAGTACACCCCTGCAGGGTATAAAACTATTCGAATAGCCGCGTCCGTGGTAAAGGACTACTTGGTCGCTTATGCAGTTCATAGACAAGTTAATGGTTACTACTAAAAGACTCAAGATAAGTGTGAGTACCGCGGATGGCCCTCTCGTAGGATGACGAGGGAGGATCCATGGTGGAGTATTGTGATGGTGATTAGTGGACTCGTGTGCAAAAACTATTTTACAAGTGGTGCCTAGTAGGATAGCTTAGCCAAGAGTCAAAGGTGGCTTGCTACAATAACTCCACTACCTTCTTGAGAATGTGCATGTATAGTAGGATCTTTTGTAAGATTTGCTGAGTACCTTTGTACTCACGTTGCTTTAATTACCGTTTTCAGACGACAACACCGCCCCCTCCGATGGGTTTTATGTAGATCTTGACGTTGATGAGTGACTTGCCACCCAGGTGGTGATTCTGAGCCATGGAGGGCCTATGTAGATAGACAGGCTTCGTCAAGCCTTCTTTCTTTCTAGTGTGTGTACTCAGACTAGTTTGCTTCCGCGTGTGCTTGTATGTTTGTATGACTTGAGTGTCGGGTCATGTGACCCCTACCTGTATGAACATGTTATGTATGGCTCTCCGGAGCCTTTAAATAAAGTACTTTGAGTTATAGAGTTTTGTTGTGATTCCATGTTGTATTTACACATATCGAGCATATTGTGTGTATGATTGAAATGCTTGGTATGTGTGGGATCCTACAATCTAGTTGTTTATCCTTGGCAGCCTTTATTATGGGGAAATGTAGTCTAGTGCTTCCATGAGCCATAGTAGTACGCTACAGCCCGGTTCACCGGAGTCCTGCTAGCCCAGCACTACTGCTCTGGAACACTTGACTGGCCGGCATGTGTTTCACTTCGTTCCTGTGTCTGTCCCTTCGGGGAAATGTCACGCGGTGACATTCGGAGTCCTGCCTAGCCTGCTACAGCCCGGGTTCCCGGAGTCCTGTTAGCCCAGTGCTACAGCCCGGATTCACACACTGCTGACCGACCTGCTCGATGTTGATTCATGTATGCCTGTCCCCGTAAGTTAGTGCCGCTTTGGGTTCACGACTAGCCATGTCGGCCCGGGTTCTATGTCATATGGATGCTAGCGACACTATCATATACGTGAGCCAAAAGGCGCAAACGGTCCCGGGCCATGGTAAGGCGACACCCGTGGGAGTACCGTGCGTGAGGCCGCAAAGGGATATGAGGTGTTACAGGCTAGGTCGGTGTGACTTAGAATCGGGGTCATGACATAGAGGCTGTTGCCGCTAGATGAATAGGACCCAGATCGAGGAGGTGGGGTGGATGAACAGTAGCCGATGGAAGGACCCCATGGAGGGATGGTTGAACAGGACCCGTGGAGGGCTGGTTGAACAGTAGCTGGTGGAGGCTGGATGAACAGGACCCCGTGGAGGACTGGATGAACAGTAGCCGGTGGAGCCTGGATGAACAGGACCCCGTGGATGAACAATAGCTGGTGGAGGCTGGAGGAAGTCGACGGTGGATGAATAGTAGATGGTGGAGGCTGGAGGAAGTCAACGATGGATGAATAGTAGCCCGTGGAGTACGCCACACCCCTCCCGATGAACAGGACCCCGTTTCGATCGTAGGTGCTCGAACACAAGTCTGTTTTCTTCGTTTTGTGGCATGCCACACCCCTCCCGATGAACAAGACCCCTATTTCAACCATAGCGCTCCAACACAAGTCTGTTTCCTCCGCTTTGCGGTACGCCACAGCCCTCCTGATGAATAGGACCCCGTTTTGACTGTAGCCGGTTGAACAAAAGGTCGTTTCCTCCGTACTGCAGTATGCCAAACCATGTTTCGCCTGTTCCGTCCAAGCCAGTTGGCTCCCGTTGAACATGACGCATTTCGACCCAGTCTGTGGCCTCCTAATGAACAGGATGTTGTTTCACCGTTCCAACCCAGCCGGTTGGCTACCCGATGCATATGACGTTGTTGATGCCGTCTGTTGCCTCTCCATGTACACGAGCCATGGTCGTACAAATGTACGAGTAGGCGTTTGAGACCCCGCTTGTATATACGTATGTGGCCATAATTTTGGCATCTGGCCGTATGTATGTGTACACGGTTTTGACTGGACTGCCTGAACTGCTACGTGATAACCCACAAGTATAGGGGATCTATCATAGTCCTTTCGATAAGTAAGAGTGTCGAACCCAATGAGGAGCAGAAGGAAATGATAAGCGGTTTTCAGCAAGGTATTCTCTGCAAGTACTGAAATAAGTGGTAACAGATAGTTTTGCGATAAGATAGATTGTAACGATCAACAAGTAACAAAAGTAAATAAAGTGTAGCAAGGTGGCCCAATCCTTTTGTAGCAAAGGACAAGCCGGAACAAACTCTTATAATAGGAAAAGCGCTCCCGAGGACACATGGGAATATCGTCAAGCTAGTTTTCATCATGTTCATATGATTCGCGTTCGATACTTTGATAATTTGATATGTGGGTGGACCGGTGCTTGGGTGCTGTTCTTACTTGAACAAGCATCCCACTTATGATTAACCTCTATTGCAAGCATCCGCAACTACAACAAAAGTATTAAGGTAAACCTAACCATAGCATGAAACATGTGGATCCAAATCAGCCCCTTACGAAGCAACACGTAAACTAGGGTTTAAGCTTCTGTCACTCTAGCAACCCATCATCTACTTATTACTTCCCAATGCCTTCCTCTAGGCCCAAATAATGGTGAAGTGTTATGTAGTCGATGTTCAGATAACACCACTAGAGGCTAGACAACATACATCTTATCAAAATATCAAACGAATACCAAATTCACATTACTACTAATAGCAAGACTTCTCCCTTGTCCTCAGGAACAAACGTAATTACTCACAGAGCATATTCATGTTCATAATTAGAGGGGTAATAATATTCATATAGGATCTGAACATATGATCTTCCACCAAATAAACCAACTAGCATCAACTACAAGGAGCAATCAACACTACTAGCAACCTACTAGCACCAATCCCGGACTTTGAGACAAGAATCGGATGCAAGAGATGAACTAGGGTTTGGAGATGAGATGGTGCTGTTGAAGATGTTGATGGAGATTTCCCTCTCCCAATGAGAGGAGCGTTGGTGATGACAATGGTGATGATTTCCCCCTCCCGGAGGGAAGTATCCCCGGCAGAACAGCCCTGCCGGAGCTCTAGATTGGATCCTCTAAGGTTCCGCCTCGTGGCGGCGGAGTCTCGTCCCGAAACGTTCCTTCCTATTTTTTTCCTCATCGAAAGACTTCATAGAGGAGAATATGGACGTCGGAGAGCCACCAGGGGGCCCATGAGGTAGGGGGGCGCGCCCTAGGGAGGGGGACGCTCCCCACCCTCGTGAGCAGGGTGTGGGCCCCCTGGCCTTCATCTTTGACGAGGATTTTTCTTTATTTATTTTAAGATGTTCCATGGAGTTTCAGGACTTTTGGAGTTGCGCAGCATATGTCTCTAATATTTGCTCCTTTTCCAGCCCAGATTTCCAACTGCCGGCATTCTCCCTCCTTATGTAAACCTTGTAAAATAAGAGAGAATAGCCATAAGTATTGTGACATAAAGTGAAATAACAGTCCATAATGCAATAAATATTGATATAAAAGCATGATGCAAAATGGACGTATCAACTCCCCCAAGCTTAGACCTCGCTTGTCCTCAAGTGAAAAGCCGATAACTATAAATATGTCCTCATGTTTAGAGGTAGAGGCGTCGATAAAAATAAAATACGGACATGAAGGCATCATGATTATTTTCATAACAACAACTTATATAGATTTTGTCATATGATTACTTATGTTCAAGTGATGATCTATTCACAATGCAAAAGTATAAATCATAAACCTTATTGGGCTCTGACAAACTATAATCTCAGTCATTGAAACAATTGCAATTTATCATAACATCGGAAAGAGTCTATGTCAGAGCTAAAAATCAAGTCCACATACTCAACTATCATTTAGTCCTTCGTAATTGCTAACACTCACGCGATACTTGTGGTTGCGGAGTTTTAATCGGACACAGAGAAAGATAGGGGCTCATAGTTTTGCCCCACAACCTTTTACCTCAAGGGTAATGTCAACAATAATGGTTCATGCTCCCCTACTTCCAATTAGATATATATATATATATCATGTTCTTTCCAACATGCTGAGCTTGTCAAAGGATAAAATGAAAAAGAAAAGGTGAAGATCACCATGACTCTTGCATAAGGTAGAAGATAATAAGAAAGGATAGGCCCTTCACAGAGGGAAGCAGAGGTTGCCATGCGCTTTTATGGTTGGATGCATAAAATCTCAATGCGAAAGAACGTCACTTTATATTGCCCCTTGTGATATGAACCTTTATTATGCAGCCCGTCGCGTTTATTACTTCCACATCACAAGATCGTATAAAGCTTATTTCTCCCACACCGATCAATCATACATATTTAGAGCAATTTTTATTGCTTTGCACCCATGACAACTTACTTGAAGGATCTTACTCAATCCATAGGTAGATATGGTGGACTCTCATGGCAAAACTGGTTTAAGGGTATTTGGAAGCACAAGTAGTATTTCTACTTGGTGCTGAGAATTTGGCTAGCCTGAGGGGGAAAGGCAAGCTCAACAAGTTAGAGGATCCATGACAACATACTTTATCTCAGATATAAGAAAGACATAACTCATTACATTGTCTTCCTTGTCCAACGTCAACTCTTTAGCATGTCATATTTTAATGAGTGCTCCCAATCATAAAAGATGTCAATGATAATATATCTATATGTGAAAACCTCTCATTCCTTATTACTTCCTATTAATTGCAACAATGACCAAAGCTATGTCTGCCAACTCCCAACAACTTTTAATCATCATACTCTTTCTATGTGAAGTCATTACTCTCAATAAGATCAATATGAACTCTTTGTTTCTTTTTATTCTTTTTCTCTTTTCTTTTATTCACCCAAGATCATGGCAAAATAATCAAGCCCTTGACTCGACACTAATCTTTGTTATATATAGCTCACGGACTCGATTGCAAAGGGAGATCATAAAGCAAAACTCAAAACTAGATCATGCCATAAACTTTATTCTACTAGATCAAGATACTACTAATAGGATCGAATTAAGAAAAACGATAAAGATAGGAGTTGTGATGGTGATACGATACCGGGGCACCTCCCCCAAGCTTGGCAGTTGCCAAGGGGAGTGCCCATACCCATGTGATTATATCTCCCTTGTTGGTGAAGAAGGTGGAGGTGACGGATAATCGCACATCGAGCGTAAGAGGTCCTCCATCTTGCGAATAATGCCCTTGAGTGCAACAATATGCTCCTTCAACAAAATATTTTCTTGTGTGAGATACTTGTTTTGTATACGAGCTAACTCAATCATCTTGAAAGCTTCGATCTCAGTTGGGGTAAGAAGGTTATGATCAGGTTGAAGGATGTGTTTTGCTGCCGGAGCTTGATCCTCCGTGGCCTTCTTGATCCTTTCATCCTTGTTGGCCCTCGTGGGTTCTTCCCTCTTCAGATCTATCTTCATTAGCCAAGCATCGTTGTCACCATTGTTGGAGGAGGGAGACGACATGATGCCTAGCTTGGAAAACCCTGACAGAAAACAGCTAGAAACAAGAACAGAGGAGGTTTGCGTGATACGGGAATCAAAACCCTCAGGAGGTTATATAATGATTTTTTACCGACCAAAATACGTAATGTGCAAGAAAACAAAGTCCAGAAGGCACATGAGGTGCTCACGAGGTAGGGGGGCGCGCCCACCACCCTCGTGGGGCCCTCGTGTCCTTCCCGGACTGCTACTTATTTTTCTATTTTTCTAAATATTCCAAAACGGAGAAATATTGCCTTAAAAATTGTTTTGGAGTCAGTTTGCTTACCGTACCACATACCTATTCCTTTTCGGAGTCTGAAACATTCCGGAGAGTGTCCCTTATGTATTCCTCTGGGGTTACAGTTTCAATAATATTGGTTTCAACATTTATGGGATTACTTGAGATATAATGTTTGATTCTTTGACCGTTTACCACTTTCGGATTTGTGCCCTCGAAGTTGTTGATTTTTATGGCACCGAAATGATAGACCTCTTCGATAACATAGGGGCCTTCCCATTTAGAGAGAAGTTTTCCTGCAAAAAATCTTAAACAAGAGTTCTATAGCAATACATAATCACCTACATTAAACTCACGCTTTTGTATCCTTTTGTCATGCCATATTTTAACTTTTTCTTTAAACAACTTGGCATTTTCATAAGCTTGGGTTCTCCATTCATCAAGTGAGCTAATATCAAATAACCTCTTCTCACCGGCAAGTTTAAAATCATAATTAAGCTCTTTAATAGCCCAATATACCTTATGTTCTAGTTCGAGGGGTAAGTGACATGCTTTTCCATAGACCATTTTATACGGAGACATACCCATATGATTTTTGTATGCAGTTCTATAAGCCCATAACGCATCATCAAGTTTTTTGGACCAATTCTTTCTAGACCTATTAACAGTCTTTTGCAAAATTAATTTGAGCTCTCTATTGCTCAATTCTACTTGACCACTAGACTGAGGGTGATAAGGAGATGCAATTCTATGATTAACATCATATTTAGCAAGCATTTTACGGAAAGCACCATGAATAAAGTGTGACCCACCATCAGTCATTAAATATCTAGGGACTCCAAACCTTGGAAAAATAACTTCCTTAAGCATTTTTAATAGAAGTGTTGTGATTAGCACTACTAGTTGGAATAGCTTCTACCCACTTAGTAACGTAATCAACAGCAACTAGAATATGTGTGTATCCATTAGAGGCAGGAAAAGGTCCCATACAATCAAAGCCCCAAACATCAAACGGTTCAATAACAAGTGAATAATTCATAGGCATTTCTTGACGTCTACTAATATTACCAATTCTTTGACATTCATCACAATACAAGACAAACTTACGGGCATCCTTGAAGAGAGTAGGCCAGTAAAAACCAGATTGCAATACCTTATGTGCAGTTCTATCTCCAGTGTGGTGTCCTCCATACGCCTCGGAATGACACTTGCGTAGGATCTGTTCATGTTCATGCTCAGGTACACAACGTCTAATAACATCATCTACTCCTTCTTTATAAATATGTGGGTCATCCCAAAAGTAATGTCTCAAATCATAGAAGAACTTTTTCTTTTGTTGGTATGTGAAGCTAGGTGGTATAAACTTAGCAACAATATAATTAGCATAATCAGCATACCATGGAGTACTACGTGAAGTACTTATAACATTTAATTGTTCATCAGGAAAGCTATCATTAATACGTAGTGGGTCATCAAGAATATTTTCTAACCTTGACAAGTTGTCTGCAAAGGGGTTCTCATCTCCCTTTCTATCAACAATATGCAAATCAAATTCTTGTAGCAAGAGAACCCATCTAATAAGTCTAGGCTTATCATCTTTCTTTTCCATAAGGTATTTAATAGCAGCATGATCAGTTTGAATAGTTACTTTAGAATCAACAATATAAGATCTGAACTTATCACAAGCAAATACAACTGCTAAAAGCTTCTTTTCAGTAGTAGCATAAATTCTTTGAGCATTGTCTAGAGTCTTACTAGCATAATGAATAACATTTAATTTCTTATCAACTCTTTGCCCTAGAACAGCACCTACAACATAATCACTAGCATCACACATAATTTCAAAGGGTAGGTTCCAATCAGGTTGCTGAACAACAAGTGCAGTGACTAATGCTTTCTTAAGTATTTCAAATGCTTCTACACAATCATCATCAAAGACAAATGGTATATCTTTTTGCAATAAATTAGTCATAGGCCGAGAAATTTTTGAGAAGTCCTTAATGAACCTCCTATAAAATCCAGCGTGACCAAGGAGACTTCTTATACCTTTGATGTCCTTGGGACATGGCATCTTTTCAATAGCATCAACCTTGGATTTATCAACTTCAATACCTCTTTTAGAAACTTTATGCCCCAAGACAATACCTTCATTAACCATAAAGTGGCACTTTTCCCAATTCAAGACAAGATTAGTTTCTTCACATCTATGCAAAACTTGATCAAGATTGCTCAAGCAATCATCAAAAGAGGAACCATAGACGGAAAAGTCGTCCATGAAAACCTCACAAATCTTTTCACGAAAGTCAGAGAATATAGCCATCATGCATCTTTGAAAGGTAGCAGGTGCATTACATAAACCAAAAGGCATACATCTATAAGAAAAAGTACCAAAAGGGCATGTAAAAGTAGTCTTTGATTGATCTCTAGCCGACACAGGTATTTGAGAGAAACCAGAATAACCATCTAGAAAGCAATAGTGTGTATGTTTTCATATTCTTTCTAGCATTTGATCAATTACCATCCTATAACCTATGATAATTCTTTGTGGAATCAATTCATCTTTATCATTAGGAACAACAGTAATACCTCCCTTCTTAGGGACACAATGGACAGGACTTACCCACTCACTATCAGCAACGGGATAGATTATACCTGCTTCTAGAAGCTTGAGTATTTCTTTTCTTACCACTTCTTTCATTTTAGGATTCAGACGTTGTTGAGGATCACGAACTGGTTTGGCATCTTCTTCCAAATTTATTTTATGTTGACATAGAGTGGGACTAATGCCCTTAGATCATCAAGAGTATATCCAATAGCAGCACGATGCTTCTTCAGAGTTTTCAATAATCTTTCTTCTTCATGCTCTGAAAGGTTAGCACTAATAATAACAGGATATATCTTCTTTTCATCAAGATAAGCATATTTAAGATTATCAGGCAAGGGTTTAATCTCAAACACGGGATCACCCTTGGGTGGAGGAGGATCCCCTAAGATTTCAACAGGCAAATTGTGTTGCATAATAGGTTCCTGTTTAAAGAATACTTCATCTATTTCCCTTCTTTCATTCATGAACATATCATTTTCATGGTCTAGCAAATAGTGTTCTAAAGGATCACTAGGAGGTACGTCAATAGAAGCAAGACCAATAATTTCATCCTTACTAGGTAATTCTTCCTCACGATGTTGTTTACTAAATTTAGAGAAATTAAACTCATGAACCATATCATCCAAGCCAACAGTAACAACATTCTTTATGCAATCTATGGTAGCATTGACAGTATTTAAGAAGGGCCTACCAAATATAATGGGACAAAATCTATCTTGTGGGGAACCAAGAACAAGAAAATCAGCAGGATATTTAGTTTTCCCACACAAAACTTCAACATCTCTAACAATTCCAATTGGTGAAATAGTATCTCTATTGGCAAGTTTAATTGTGACATCAATATCTTCTCAGCAGGTGCAATTTCATTCTTAATTTCTTCGTATAAAGTATGTGGTATAACACTAGCACTAGCACCCATATCACATAATCCATGATAACAATGATATCCTATTTTAACAGAAATAACAGGCACTCCTACCATACGTCTATGTTTATCTTTAGCACAAGGTTTAGCAATTCTAGCAGTTTCACCTTCGAACTGAATAACATGCCCATCAATATTATCAGACAAGAGATCTTTAACAATAGCAATATTAGGTTCTACTTTAACTTGCTCAGGAGGTGTATAAGTTCTAATATTGCTTTTACAAACAACAGTTGAAGCTTTAGCATGATCCTTTATTCTAACAGGGAAAGGTGGTTTCTCAATATAAGAAGTAGGAACAACAGGATCATTATAAGTGACAGTCTTTTCTTCAACTTTAATAGGTGCAGCTACTTTTACTTCTATGGGAGGATGATATTTAAACCACTTCTCCTTAGGGAGATCAACATAAGTAGCAAAAGATTCACAGAAAGAAGCTACTATCTCAGAGTCAAGTCCATATTTAGTGCTAAACTTACGGAAAATATCGGTATCCATAAAAGATTTAACCCAATCAAACTTAGGTGTCATACCTGACTCCTTACCTTCATCGAGGTCCTAATCTTTAGAGTTGCGTTTAATTCTATCCAGTAAATTCCATTTGAATTCAGTAGTCTTCATCATAAAAGAGCCAACACAAGAAGTATCGAGCATGGTGCGATTGTTATCAGAAAGCCGAGCATAAAAACTTTGCATAATTATTTCTCTCGGGAGCTCATGATTGGGGCATGAATATAACATTGATTTAAGCCTCCCCCAAGCTTGAGCGATGCTTTCTCCTTTGCGAGGCCAGAAATTATATATATAATTGCGATCACGATGAACAAGATGCATAGGGTAATACTTTTGATGAAATTCCAACTTCAATCTTTTATAGTTCCATGATCTCATATCATCACATAGCCTATACCATATCATCGGATATACCTGCAAGCTTAAATAATCCGCAAACTTCATCCACATATATTAAGTGCTCATCAGGATGCTTTGTTCCATCTCCTGTAAAAGGGTTAGCTAGTAGTTTTTCCATCATACCCGAAGGAAATTCAAAAGGAGTTTCATTTTCAATAGGTTCAGTAGGTTGAGGAGCAACTCTTTGCTCTACTGGACGGCGTGAAGATACTCCGAACAAGCCCCTCAGAGAATTACTTTCCATAGTAACAAGTGACAGTAAATTTCAGCACACTATATAAATTTTTCCTTACCAAATTCCAGCTACCAAAGGCGCTACACTCCCCGGCAACGGCACCAGAAAAGAGTCTTGATGACCCACAAGTATAGGGGATCTATCGTAGTCCTTTCGATAAGTAAGAGTGTCGAACCCAACGAGGAGCAGAAGGAAATGATAAGCGGTTTTCAGCAAGGTATTCTCTGCAAGTACTGAAATAAGTGGTAACAGATAGTTTTACGGTAAGATAGATTGTAACGAGCAACAAGTAACAAAAGTAAATAAAGTGTAGCAAGGTGGCCCAATCCTTTTGTAGCAAAGGACAAGCCGGAACAAACTCTTATAATAGGAAAAGCGCTCCCGAGGACACATGGGAATATCGTCAAGCTAGTTTTCATCCCGTTCATATGATTCACGTTCGATACTTTGATAATTTGATATGTGGGTGGACCGGTGCTTGGGTGCTGTTCTTACTTGAACAAGCATCCCACTTATGATTAACCTCTATTGCAAGCATCCGCAACTACAACAAAAGTATTAAGGTAAACCTAACCATAGCATGAAACATGTGGATCCAAATCAGCCCCTTACGAAGCAACACATAAACTAGGGTTTAAGCTTCTGTCACTCTAGCAACCCATCATCTACTTATTACTTCCCAACGCCTTCCTCTAGGCCCAAATAATGGTGAAGTGTTATGTAGTCGATGTTCACATAACACCACTAGAGGCTAGACAACATACATCTTATCAAAATATCAAACGAATACCAAATTCACATGACTACTAATAGCAAGACTTTCTCCCTTGTCCTCAGGAACAAACGTAATTACTCACAAAGCATATTCATGTTCATAATCAGAGGGGTAATAATATGCATATAGGATCTGAACATATGATCTTCCACCAAATAAACCAACTAGCATCAACTACAAGGAGTAATCAACACTACTAGCAACCTACTAGCACCAATCCCGGACTTTGAGACAAGAATCGGATGCAAGAGATGAACTAGGGTTTGGAGATGAGATAGTGCTGGTGAAGATGTTGATGGAGATTGCCCTCTCCCGATGAGAGGAGCGTTGGTGATGACGATGGTGATGATTTCCCCCTCCCGGAGGGAAGTATCCCCGGCAGAACAGCTCTGCCGGAGCTCTAGATTGGATCCGCCAAGGTTCTGCCTCGTGGCGGCGGAGTCTCGTCCCGAAAAGTTCCTTCCTATTTTTTCTCATCGAAAGACTTCATATAGGAGAAGATGGATGTCGGAGAGCCACTAGGGGGCCCACGAGGTAGGGGGCTTGCCCTAGGGGGGGGGGGCGCCCCCACCCTCGTGAGCAGGGTGTGGGCCCCCTGGCCTTCATCTTTGACGAGGATTTTTCTTTATTTATTTTAAGATGTTCCATGGAGTTTCAGGACTTTTGGAGTTGCGCATAATAGGTCTCTAATATTTGCTCCTTTTCCAGCCCAGAATTCCAGGTGCCGGCATTCTCCCTCCTTATGTAAACCTTGTAAAATAAGAGAGAATAGCCATAAGTATTGTGACATAAAGTGAAATAACAGTCCATAATGCAATAAATATCAATATAAAAGCATGATGCAAAATGGACGTATCACTACGTAGGAGGGTCTACTGCTACACGTGCCGCACCTTGCTCGGCCACGGTTCATCATTGCAGAGAGACCGATCGACCAATATGTACGTACACGTTCGCGACCAGAATGACAACGCTACGTACGCTTCGACCAGGTGGGTCCCGACTGTCAGGGATCATAAGAAGGCACTTCCTTGCGTGCAAAGTTATTGATGGTGGGTCCCATCGGTCATGGGGAGAATCATTTTTTCCTGTAATATGGATGCACTTCCTTGTGTGCGAAGATGTAGCTGGTAGTTCCCAGCTGTCACCTGCTGTCATGGGGAAACGTTTTTTTCGCAAAATACAGAGTCCCTTCCGGTGAGTCCCTGCTGTCAGGTGGAGGAATAATTATTTTACGTGTAACAAGGAGGCACTTCCTTGCTGCGGCCGTGGACCCAGCTATCAGCCTCTCCACGTACAATCCTCTTTCGTTGGAAGTCGTTCCTTGACCACGTTGACAAAGCCGCGCCGAGAGCACCACGGCGGTGGACGACAATGAGGCCTGGAAGGGGACGACGTAGAGCCGGGGAAGATGCAGCAGTGGATGCCCATGCGGAGAGGAGTACAAGGGTTTGACTGGATCGGCTATGATGTGAGGCTATCGTCGCTGCAAGATAAGACATGTTGTGGGTGAGTAGATAGTAGAGGGATGGCCTAGCCAGTGGTGGGAGTAGGGTGGAGCGGTGAGGCCTACGCGGGAGCACAGTCGGCCACTGCAGGCACGGGCAGGTGGTCTCGTAGGCACTGGTTTGGACGGCTAGTGCAAGAAGAGTAACGATTGAAGAAGCAGCAGGCCCATTCGATTAAAATCCAACAGTCACTGTTGCTAGAATCGTTTGTTGACGAAGTTGACAAAGCCCTACGTATGCGTCAACTTAGTAGGCCCATAGGTTGGGCCCCACATGTCAGTAGGAAAAATCATTTTTTCGCGTAATAAGGAGGTAGTTACTTGCGTGCGGCGATGGACCATGGGGGGCCCTACTATCAGCCTCTCCACGTACATCCCTATTCTGATGGTTGTCGTTTGTTGAATGTTGAGCACGCCGTGCCTAGAGCACAAATGAGGTGGACGATGTTGAGGCCTAGGAATGGAATGGCCCGGAGCCAGCGAAGACACAGTAGTGGATGCTCACGCTGAGGAGAGTATGACGGTCGACTGGTTCGGCTGTGGCGTGAGGCTACCATCATCGGGGAATAACAAGAGGTGCGGGTGGGTAGAGGGATAGCCAGGCCAGCAGAGGGAGTAGGGTGGGCCGGTGAAGCCAGCGAGGTATCACCGCCATCAGCCGGCCATAAGAGGAGGGAGCAGGCAGTCCCACCGGTGCTGGTTTAGGCGGCTGGAGGAGGAAGATCAGAGATTGAAGAAGCACGTCAGCCGTTGGATGGACATCCAACAGTCACTGCTGCTAGAATCATGTGTTGACTGACAAAGCCTTGCGTAAACAAGTCAGCCTCGAAATATGTGGCATGTACAACCCATTTTCTATTATTTTTATTATTTACTGCCCATTTGCTAATTCATATGGAATTAATTGCAGCCCATTTTCCATTTTTAGAATTATTGCCCATTTTTTGGTCAGTACCAGGGTTAAAAATTTGAATTAAAAAATGTGCGAAATTTTAAAAATTCGCTTATATTCGCTAGGGAACAAAATATTCTTAATCCAAAAATTAGTAGCCATACTAAAACAAATTTAAAAATAAAGTAGTATTGTGTCATGTTAAAATCCAATGAAATATAAAATATCAGTGACGGACAAAAACAAAAAAGAAACTAATTGCCCATTTGCTATAATATTTTTGGAATTTGCAACCCCTTTCATATTACTTTTAAGATATACTACCCATACTCTTTGGCCAGGCCGTAATGCATCCCTCCTCGTCTTGAAAGATTTCTAGACCAGTAAGTCGAAGAAAACAAATCGGCCTAGCTTGGGTATTCTTCAACAAGAAATAGTGGGCTACCTATTTTCCCAAAGAAAAAACTGCTAGGCTGCTCATGTTGTTAGATGGGCCACAGAGACCGCACAACCCAGTTTATAGCCTGCTCCTCCAAACAAATCCTCAAAAAAAGTTGTGCAATTCTGTCGTTAATTGACTATACATTGACAATGATGTTGGTCCCAAATATCAGCAGGGTGGATTAGAGTAAAAAATGAGGGGTACATCTGAGTTGTAAAAGAGGAGCTTGCTTGTGTTCGGGAGTGGACCTGGTGTGTCCGTACTGCCATACTCACAACTACAGTCCTCTCCCAATTCACTATGTTGACAGGGCCGGACGGCCACGCCGCGGCGAGCGCATCAAGGCGGAGGATCAATGTGTTGGGCTAGGTTGGGCATTCTTATCCAAAAATAATAATGGACTGGAACTATTTATGACATTGACTACGATTTGCATTGGTTCGTTGGTTGCAGGAAGAAAATGGTGGGAGAAAAAAGACTGGTCGCTATCTTTGCCTAAGAATAATATCGACTGAATGTAATGACACTCTCTTAGGAAATAATATCCTCCTGTTAAAATTTAACTTTTCAAATCATGAATTTAAAGAACTGGTGCGTGAGCATTTAGCTTTATTTATTTACTTATTTATGTTTAGGGGACCATGCGCATGTACCTGGGCCGGATTCATGTGAGAGCCTCCCTTCCAGTTAATTATGGGCTCCTCTATTGGGCCATCATCAATGGGCTGCATGTTATCGACAAGTGGAAAATGTGTTCCGTACCAAAAATAGTATGCGCTACGTACGGTACGGGGCACTGAAGGATCGGACCGTGCAACGACTTCCAAAACATTGTGTTTGTCGTTCTAACAACACATTTATTCAACCAACAGACGAAATATACTACTGATTATATATTGAAAATAGCAACAACATCAACTAGGGCTGGGGGTGCAATAGAAGCAGTAATTAGGCCACAAGAGTAAAGATGTAGCTCTCTCTTCCAAACCAAACATCAACCATCATTACAAAAGGGCTACCAAAAAAGAACATGTGTATGCATGAAACTAAATAAAGATCCTACTACACGAAGTGTACGCATCTAACTAACTGCCTCAGTTAGACGTTACTATTTATTAAGCTGTGGAGATCGGCTGACTACTTCAACCAGATGGGTGCCTGGCGGGGGAAACTCTAGCCGGCAGGTCGAAGTCTGATACTTGCGACCCTCTCTCCTACTTTGGGCTGCAAAGCATGGCGGCACATACCAGGGTATGGTGCATGGAGAGACACATGGTATGTTGTGTACACACAGTTTTGCCCGATGAATGAAACCGCGCTGCCATCATGATCCTTGCCATCGGTTATCTCTTGGTTAATCAGATAGTTCAGTACGAGAAACAGAGAGCGTGTACCAAGGCTACTTACCAGCCTCCAGTGAAAAATTCCTGAAGGCCCAGAGAAGCTGGGATCCTGCTCAAAGACCTTGCAGCGACTGTGATTGTATTTTTTGAAACAACATGTCCGGTACGTGCGAACGATCATCAATCATTCGCCATCGTCTGATCGAGCCAGGAACAACCTGCAACTTCCATGCCGCTTTTCTTTGAAAGGTTATGTGATTAGGAAGGGTAGGGACACCAGGCGGCCTACAACATCATATCTAGTTGGAGTCAAATAAAAGAGGGCTCATACTATAGTCAATCTTAAGAACAACATGTTATGAACATGAATATTTTTTCAGTAAATGTTGACAGTAATATAAGCAATCCATCATGATATCATAGGAAAGTAACATACTGCTGTAACAACCATTTGTAGAGATAACTAGAGTAGGCCAGCAATACGTCTAGCCATAGAAGGAGTCAATAGCGTAAATGAAGCCCTTGTGTTCAATGGCATCAGAGAACCATGGAGGATTTATGATCCGATGGACGTGCAGATTTATCCACTTACCGCAGTGACCTGTCAGATAGGCGAGGCCACAGTTGAAGAACTCAATTAGTCTGAAGTCTTTATAATTCGCAGATCTTGTGGGCACTTGGAAAATTACAACCTTGAGCAAATCAAACTTGGCATCATGTTCGCTACTATAAGATTCCGAGTATTCTGGGCCACGATGCCAAAGCAGTGCAGTATTAATCGAAGGAAGGGGGATCAATCACCGGGTGTACACCTCCATGAGCATCCATCTATTGCGACTGTCGACGAGCACCATCCAAGATGTGTTCATTCGACCCAATACATACTATTAATGTAGTTGAGGGGGACGGGGATTTGATCGCAGTCGAGGGGGTTGATGCTCGCCACCCTACGATCTTATGCTGCATGACATGCCAATTTTGAAGACCAGGCAGCATCAGCAAGCAAGGAGCCGGCTTAAAAAGCTCCGGCTTGAGGGCTTTGATTAAATTGTAGAACCCCAACGAGCATGCGACGAGCGACATGGTACCGAGATTGTCCACACACGAAACAATGAGCTTGATTACCTCTGTGGGGAGTGAATTCCAGCCACTCTTTCGGCGGATGCTGCTTGGTTCTGCCATTGTTAGTGCTTGGGTTTTGGAAGAGGGGGGAGGCGCCTTAGAAGGGATGGAAGATTGGATGATTATGTGTGGACGAAGATGGAGAAGCGAATATATGATGCAAGAAGTGAACAGGTGATGATGACAAAAACACGCCGCTTGACTTACGAGACACATCCCAGCAGCATAGGGTCATATGGATGCCAGACAACTTGCTTGAGTGATCAAAGTACTAGTACTCCCGACAGTGCCTACTACTATGCCCTAGTTTGCATATAGTGGAGTAGGACTCTACTCTACTACTAGCACCGGAGGAGTGTTATATTTTAAAATAGTTACAAACTTCAATGCCCGAGGGTGGTACGACTATGAACCGCAATTGGTGCTAACTCCAATCCCCAGCAAACGTTCGCTGGGAAACATGGCAGTTGCAAACGCCCGCGACACAGTTACAGTACGTGTGTAAGGGTGGCAATTTTGTCAAATACTCTTAAAAAAGGCCATCGTTGGATGGAAATGTGACAGTTATTGTAACGCCCTCGATGCGGCTATATCTCCCACGTGTCGAAGCACGACTTAGAGGCATAACCACATTGAAAGCAATGTCGCAAGTGAGGTAATCTTCACACAACCCATGTAATACATAAGGGAAAGAGATACATAGTTGGCTTACAATTGCCACTTCACACAATACATGAATAAAGCATTACAACATCCAAATGCAATCAAGGTCTGACTACGGAACCAAAATAAAGAAGAACCCCAAATGCGACAAAGGTCCCCGATCGACCCCAACTGGGCTCCACTACTGATCAACTAGAACGAAACATCACAAAGGACAAGATCTTCATCGAGCTCCTCCTGAGCTTGGTTGCGTCATCTGCACGGACTCATCGGCACCTGCAAGCTGGTTTTGGAGTATCTGTGTGACGCCCCCGATTCAATCGTACACTATTCATGCACGCAAATGTGTACGATCAAGATCAAGGACTCACGGGAAGATATCACAACACAACTCTACAAATAAAATAAGTCATACAAGCATCATATTACAAGCCAGGGGCCTCGAGGGCTCGAATACAAGAGCTTGATCATAGATGAGTCAGCGGAAGCAACAATATCTGAGTACAGACATAAGTTAAACAAGTTTGCCTTAAGAAGGCTAGCACAAACTGGGATACAGATCGAAAGAGGCGCAGGCCTCCTGCCTGGGATCCTCCTAACTACTCATGGTCGTCGTCAGTGGACAGCACGTAGTAGTAGGCACCTCCGGTGTAGTAGGAGTCATCGTCGACGGTGGCGTCTGGCTCCTGGGCTCCAGCATCTGGTTGCGACAACCAGGTAGAAAGGATAGAGGGAAGAGAAGGAGAAAGCAACCGTGAGTACTCATCCAAAGTACTCGCAAGCAAGGAGCTACACTACATATGTATGCATTGGTATCAACTAGAATAAGGCTATTATATGTGGATTGAACTGCAGAAAGCCGGGATAAGGGGGGGGGATAGCTAGTCCTTTCAAAGACTACACTTCTGGCAGCCTCGTCTTGCAGCATGTAGAAGAGAGTAGACTGAAGACCTCCAAGTAGCATCGTATAGCATAATCCTAACCGATGATCCTCCCTTCATCGCCCTGTGAGAGAGCGACGACCGGTTGTATTTGGCACTTTGAAGGGTGTATTTTATTAAGTATCCGGTTCTAGTTGTCATAAGGTCAAGGTACAACTCCAAGTCGTCCTGTTACTGAAGATCATGGCTATTCAAATAGATTAACTTCCCTGCAGGGGTGCACCACATATCCCAACACGCTCGATCCCATTTGGCCGGACACACTTTTCTGGGTCATGCCCGGCCTCGGAAGATCAACACGTCGCAGCCCTACCTAGGCACAACAGAGAGGTCAGCACGCCGGTCTAAATCCTATGGTGTAGGGGTCTGGGCCCATCGCCCATTGCACACCTGCACGTTGCGTACGCAGCCGGAAGCAGAACTAGCCCCCTTAATACAAGAGCAGGCTTATGGTCCAATCCGGCGCGCGCCACTCAGTCGCTGACGTCACGAAGGCTTCGGCTGATACCACGACGTCGAGTGCCCATAACTGTCCTCGCGTAGATGGTTAGTGCGTATAGGCCAGTAGCCAGACTCAGATCAAATACCAAGATCTCGTTTAACGTGTTAAGTATCTGCGAACACCGACCAGGGCCAGGCCCACCTCTCTCCTAGGTGGTCACAACCTGCCCTGTCGCTTCGCCACAAAAATCCACACAGAGGGACGTTGGGACAAGGTCCTTTCAGCCCCCAATCCGTGAATCACTCGCGGATGCTCCACAAGCCGACCCGTCTTTAGTCACCACATGTATCATGTATAAAGTATATAGTATATACCCGTGATCTCCTCCCGAGTGATCACGGCCCGATAATATAGCATGGCAGACGGACAACAATATATGGCCACTGATGATAAACTAGCATCCAATACTAAGCATTAGGATTGCAGGTAAAGGTAACAATAATAGTAGCAAGGACAGGCTATGCATCAGAATAGGATTAACGGAAAGCAGTAACATGCTACACTACTCTAATGCAAGCAGTAGAGAGATGAGTAGGCGATATCTGGTGATCAAAGGGGGGGCGCTTGCCTGGTTGCTCTGGCAAGAGAGAGGGGTCGTCAACACCGTAGTCGTACTGGGTAGCAACGGCGTTGGTCTCGATGTCTAGCGAGAGAAGAGGGGGAAGAAACAATAAATATAATGCAAACAAATGCATGACGATGCATAACATGACAAAGCGTGATGCTAGGTGTGCCGTAACGCGTTACGAGGTGGTACCGGTGAAGGGGAGGAACATCCGGGAAATTATCCCCGGTGTTTTGTGTTTTCGGGCAGAGGAGTCGGAGGGGAAAAGTTGCGTGTTCGCTATGCTAGGGATGCGTGGCGGACGAATGGGTTGCATATCCGGATCCGTCTCGTCGTTCTGAGCAACTTTCATGTAGAAAGGATTTCCATCCGAGCTACGGATTATTTTATATTAATTTTTAAAGTTTTATTTCATTTTCTAGAATTACTGAAATTCTGCTAAGTCCTTAGTTTTAAACATCATTTAGCTGTTTTCTAGAGGCTATAACTAGTGTTCTATTCATCCTATGAATTGGTGCCTTATACCAATATTGATCACTTTCCTGTGGTCTACAAGATGGTATCAATTGCATCATTGTTAAATCCCTGTAACTTGTTTATTTTCTGCTCCAAAGTTGCTATGGCAGTATATCTGTTTTTAGTTCTGCCAGTTAACAGAACATAGACTTTTGTCATTTTCATAGGAATTAATCCAGGCAACTTTTGGATTTGGTCCAATGGAAAGAATTGAACCTTGACAAGTGTACTACCCACACATATTTATTTTAGCTATGTTGAGGTTTGTTTAGTTCCTGTTTTGAGGCTGTTTAGGGGGCTAATCATTACAGTTTTAGAAAAGCTAGCAGCTGCTACAGTAACTGAATGTTACTGTAGCAGCGCTGCACTTGTAGCAGCAGCATTACAGGAAGCAGCGGCACGCGCGCAGGGCGGCGATGCGGCAGCAGCAGCTATAGCAAGCAACAACAGAGCAGCATGGGCATCAAGAAGCAACAGCGAACGCATGCGGGGGCAACGGCTCACAAACAGCAGCAGTTCAGCAGCGATCAGCGCAGGCGCGACAAGCAGCAGCGAGGGCGCGCGAGGGAGGCGACAGGGGAGTGGCCGGGTGAGGCAGGCATGCGCGCAGGCACGCGGCCAGGAGAGGCTATGCGCGCGGGGACACGGAGGTCCGGCCATGGCGGCCACAGGCGACGGGGCGGGCGCGGGGAGTACGGGGGCTGGCGGCTGCGGTGAGCGCGGCGGGTAGCGGGTTCCGTCCATGGCGGCAGATACGACTAGGGGACGCACGTGAGAAAAAAGGAGTGGGGAAAACAGCGGGAGCTCACAGCGAGGTCAACGCGAGCTCGAGGAAGACGATGCGGGTCGAAGCAGTGCAGATCGAGTGGAGGAGCGCGGCCACCATAGTCGAGGAAGACGACCCGATTGCGGTGACTCCCGGCGATCCAGCCCGTGAGGTATCGTGTAGAGGATGAAGGCGACGAGGCAGACCTCCTGGACATGTTTGAGTAGCACAGACAAGGTCGATGGGGTGCGTTTAGGATGGTTCCGCTCGATTTGGTGCTCAGAATGGATGAAGTCGACCGCGACGGTTCTCCTGGATGCCTTGGCGCGACGAGGGGAGGTCGGTGGCCGCGACTACTGCGACGATGAGCACGGTCACCGCGTCGAGCTCCGATCTTGATTTGTAGTAGATGAGGAGGGGGCGAGCGAGGGGATTAGGGGGAGGCTAGGGTTGACCAGGCGAGGGGGCGAGCTTTTATAGGCGCCGAGGTCGCCTGGATGCGCGCCGTGTGGCCATCCACGCCATGGACGCGCCATCTGCGTCCACGGGGTGCGGGGAACAGGGGAAGGGGAACGAGGGGGGGTTAGGTGGGTTGGCCGGGCAGCTTTGGCCGATTGGGCCACGTGGCCCAGCGGGGTGGTCTGGCCTTCTTTTTTTCCTTTGATTCTTTTGCCTTTTCTTTTGCCTTTTGATTTCTTTTAATGTTTTATTTTTCTTTTACTATTTTATTTTAGTCTTAGTAAAATATACAAGCAGCATCTAAATTAGTATTTCAACTTAGCTCCTAGTCACAAAAAGTCTAGTCCTCAAATAAATTAGTTTGACATTTTATTAACTACAAAAGGTATTTAAATAAGTGTTTTTACTACTGTTTTATTCATCTTATAGTACTTAAACATTTTATAAAGGTGTGGTTTCTCCACCATAATTACCTATGCAATATTTGGTTCACTCCGAACATTTTAGTTTTAATATTTGAAAACTTTTATTGCTTGCTTGATTTTGAATTTGAATTTTATTCGGTTTCGAACTAACGCAAGATTAGCATCAGTAATCGAAGTGACGTGGCGTCATTAGCAGAGAATTACTGTAGCTTAATTATCCGGGCGTCACAATCTGTGAGCCACAGGGACTCAGCAATCTCGCACCCTCGCAATCAAGACTATTTAAGCTTATGGGTAAGGTAAAAGGTATGAGGTGGAGCTGCAGCAAGCGACTAGCATATATGGTGGCTAACATACGCAAATGAGAGCGAGAAGAGAAGGCAAAGCATGGTCGATAAAAGTATAATCAAGAAGTGATCCTAGAACAACCTACGTCAAGCATAACTCCAACACCGTGTTCACTTCCCGGACTCCGCCGGAAAGAGACCATCACGGTTACACACGCAGTTGATTCATTTTAATTAAGTTAAGGTTCAAGTTATGTACAACCGGACATTAACAAATTCCCATCTGCCCATAACCGCGGGCACGGCTTTCGAAAGTTCAAATCCCTGCAGGGGTGTCCCAACTTAGCCCATGACAAGCTCTCATGGTCAACGAAGGAATAGACCTCCTCCCGAGACATTCCGATCAGACTCGGTATCCCGGTTCTACAAGACATCCTCGACAATGGTAAAACAAGTCCAGCAAAACCACCCGATGCGCCGACATCCCGATAGGAGCTGCACATATCTTGTTCTCAGGGTACACCGGATAAGCTAAGCGTACGGGAGCCAACATAACCCAAGTTGCCAAGGGACGGCCCCGCACGGTGCTCTGGGTTGGACCAGCACTTAGAGAAGCACTGGCCCGGGGGGGGGGGTTAAAATAAGATGACCCTTGGGCTGGCCTAACCCAAGGGAAAAAGAGGCTAGGTGGCAAATGGTAAAACCAAGGTTGGGCCTTGCTCGAGGAGTTTTATTCAAAGCGAACTATCAAGGGGTTCCCATTATAACCCAACCGCGCAAGGAACGCAAAATCCGGGAACATGACACCGATATGATGGAAACTAGGGCGGCAAGAGTGGAACAGAACACCAGGCATAAGGCCGAGCCTTCCACCCTTTACCAAGTATATAGATGCAGTAATTAAATAAGATATATTGTGATATCCCAACAAGTAAACATGTTCCAACAAGGAACAACATCTCCATGTTCCAACAAGGAACAAACTTCAATCTTCACCTGCAACAAACAACGCTATAAGAGGGGCTGAGCAAAGCGGTAACATAGCCAATCAACGGTTTGCTAGGACAAGGTGGGTTAGAGGCTTGGTTCAACAATATGGGATGCATGATAAGCAAGTGGTAGGTATCGCAGCATAGGCATAGCAAAAGAGCGAGCAACTAGGCAAGCAAAGATAGAAGTGATTTCGAGGGTACGGTCATCTTGCCTGAAATCCCGCAAGGAAGAAGAACGAGTCCATGAAGAAGAAAAACGGACGTAGACGAACGGGTCCTCAAAAACACGACGTTACCGGAACCAACCCGAAGAAGCAAACACCGGAAAGAAGCATACAACATAGTAAACAACCAACACATGAACATGGTATGATATGCGGGATGCGATATGCATTGCATATGCATGATTTGACAAGGAATGATTGAACTTGGCCTCAACTTGGAAATCCAAGTGTGCCACTGGAAAGATGAGATGAAATCGCTTGAAAACGATATAAAGAACGCCGGAATCGGAGTTACGGTTTGGAAATGGCAAGCAATTCAAATATGGCACCGGTCTGCGATTTACAGCAAGTAGCCATCTAAATGCAACAAGATGAACATGCTACAGCACTCAAACATGGCAACAAAATACATGGAAGGGATGCATTAATGATGCTTAACAAAAGTCTAGCACTGAGCTACGGGCAATTCATCCATTAACAGGATCAAACAAGCATGGCAAAAAATGTATATGGTAAACAGATTTCAGACTTAGTGAAATTAATACTTGTCTGAAATTTCAGATTAGGTAGCACTCTTTGGAGCATGAAAACTATATGCTACAGGACCTGAACATGGCAAAGTAAAGCATGGCATGAAGCTACTCAAAGAGTTTAACAAAAGTCCCTTAGTGACCTTGAGCCAAAAGGGATCAGAAAATACAATTGCAAGCATGTGAATATGGCAAAAACATAATCAGATCACAAACTTAGTGAAAACTGGAGCATGCTGAAACAGATATCAAGTAGGCATGTTTACGAGCTCGATACACTCACTACAGAGCATGTCATGAAAATCTAAGCATGCACCCATCAAGAATACACATTATACAAGCTAGACATGGCAAGAACAATAACATAGCATGCCCGGATCAACTACAACATCATCGGTAGAATCGCTAACAAGTAGACAATCTGCCCAGAATCACGAAATAGCAAAAGTAGAGCTCGATTGACTCAAGCTAGGGTGCTCCATAATTGCAGGCAAAGACATGGATGGATATAGCACTACAAGATTAGCAAAACATCCTTACTGATCATCCTCAAAAGAGGCAGGGATCACTAGGAAACAACATGAACATATGGCATCATGAGAAAAACAGATCAAGGACTTGGTGGGATTGCTAAGTCCCTGAAATCAGCATTACCAAGTGCCTCACTTAGCAAGCTTGTGCTAGTCACCACACACATCACAAAAATACATGGGTTGCACTTCTGGAAAGATGGCAAAATCCTTAACAAAACATATGTAGAGCTCATGGGCATATCATGCACACAATAATCATGGCAAAAATGACAAATATCTAAATGGAGCAGCAGATCTGACAATTATCTCATGTAGCACCCTTCTAACAGCATTTAGGGAATCAAGATGAACTCAAATGAAAATGATGCAATGAGATGAAATGATGTACTCTCTGAAGCGAACATTTTGATATGCTATATGCATGAATCGAAGCTATGGATGCAAAGTTACGGCACGATGAACAAGGGCATATGGATTTGGGAATCTCGGGGACTTGGTGGAATTTATACCTCCGCGAAATTCAACACGGGACGGAGGGATCCGGGACGGAGCGGTGCAAATCTGAGACGGGACGTTTGGTTCGGGGAAGTGGTGGATCTAATCCAACTTCCACGGATTCGGCACGGGACGAGCTCCGGCGAACTTCGGCGATGTGAGGTGGGGCTCCGGCGAGCTCCGGTCACCGGAGGCGGCGAGGCAGGAGGCGCGGCGTGCGACGGCGGCGGGTGCGCGCGGTGGCGGCGAGGCGCATGACGGCGAGGCGGCGGAGAGGCGCAGCTCCGGCGGACGGCCGGCGGGTGCGGGCTTGGCGGCGCGGCACCGGCGAGAGGAGCGCGCGGCGGCATTGGCCTCGGGCGCGGGCTCCCTTCGCGAGAGGAGGCGACGAGCGGTTGGGCCCTCGGGGGCCGGCTCCGGGCTTCCCGGGCCGCGCGGTGGGAGCGGGCGGCGCTGGAGGAGAGAGAGAGCGACGGGGTGATGAGGTGGCAAGGCCGGATTGGCTGAGGGTGAGAGCAGACACGTCCGGTCGCCGGGCGGACATGTCCGGCGGCGCGAGGAAGAGGGAGGCTAGGGTTCATCCGCGAAAATTTCGGGGATGGCCACATATATATAGGTAGGGGAAGCTAGGAGAGTCCAAATGAGGTGCGGTTTTCGGCCACGCGATCGTGATCGAACGACCGAGATGATGGAGGAGGTTTTGGTGGGTTTTGGGCCACTTTGGAGGGGTGTTGGGCTGCAACACACACGAGGCCTTTTCGGTCCCTCGGTTAACCGTTGGAGCATCAAACGAAGTCCCAATGGTACGAAACTTGACAGGCGGTCTACCGGTAGTAAACCAAGGCTGCTTGGCAAGTCTCGGTCCAATCCGGAAATGTTTAATCCCCACACATGAAAGAAAGGTAGAAATGACCACCGGAGGAGAAGGGAGCGCCGGATTGCAAAACGGACAACGGGGAAAAGCTCGGATGCATGAGACGAACATGTATGCAAATGAAATGCACATGATGACATGATATGCAATGCATGACACACAAGCAATGACAAGGCAACAACAGCGAATAACTGGACGACACCTGGCACATCGGTCACAGGGCATTACAACACTCCACCACTACGAGAGGATCTCGTCCCGAGATCTAGAATGGCACCGGAGGGACAACGGAAGAGATAAAAGAAGAGGTAAAACAAATTGCTTCTTTGACAAACGAGTGAAACCAAAGAACCTTGACAAGGTTAAGCCATATCGAGAAAAGAATACCACGGAGATAAATGAAGTTGAAAGCACTCCGGTAGGGAAGCGAAATGAGGAATTACCAATTTGGACAGCACTTCGAGTGAAAAGAGATGAAAGACTTAATAAAATGAAAGAGTTTGAGCAAAGGGGCACAACACTCCGGTTAAGAGGATAAGCATGATAAGGACAAGAAGAAGGTTTGAAGAGAGCATCAACACAATTCCTCCGGGAGAGAGTAATGGAAGATAGTTGATTAAAATAAAGAACGGAGTTGTTGGAACACCAACAACGAAAAGAATATACTTGATATGGTCTTATGGAATACATCTCAAAATATGAGGTGACAGCCTGCCACTCACGGGAAAGGAATTGGATTGATATGAACAAATTGGCGAGAAAGTATATCGCACCGGGAAGGATAAATGAAGAACTTGGATCATTTATAAGCACCATAATTAGCAACAATCCTTAGGGAAAGTTTTAGGTGAAATATAGCCCAAGATAACTCCATGGAAGAAAAATATGGGTTTAAAATACCTCATTCTTAACAACATGTGAATCATGAAACATGAACTCAAATTATCAAGAATGACATAATACCACCTCCAATGATATGGGAGAAAGAATTGCACTCCGGATAGCAATATGATGAAAGCTTGAGTTTCTTAGAAAAGACTGTCGATGAACACTTCGAGAAGGAATTAAATCCTTGATGAATCCATCATGTAGAACCTTCATGAAGAACTCCGGTAATAAAAGAATGATCCAAAATAATTGACTGGTGGAAAGAATAAGATTGAAGCCTCACAATGATTTAGATAGAGATCCCCGTGATAATATGATTGAAAGAGGTTGGAACTCCGGGAAAAAGAGAAGATGAAACAATTGAAACCGAGAATTTGATGAGCCTTCGTAATAGGGAATTAATCACTTGGATGAGCAAAAATAAGAATTACGTTATGCGTATCCTTCACCTGACAAACAACGGGTTTGGCATACTACTTATGCCGGGGTACTGATCCACGGGCACCTGTGGGACCGGCGGGCCGGGTCCCTTTCGGTTCGGCGGGGGCGGAGATTGTGCAAAGAGCAAATCGAGGCGATACACGCGAGCGATTTACCCAGGTTCGGGCCGCACGGATGCGTAAAACCCTACTCCTGCTTTGTGGTTTTGTATTGATTTCTAGCTCGGGAGCGCGGAGTGCTACAGTACACACCAGCGGCTAGCAAGACCGAGCCTGAGTGTTCGAACTGGCTCCCCCCCCTGTTGCACACCGGGCCTCCTTTTATATGCTCAAGGGGTTCCCAACAGGTGGCAACGGAGGTAAAGGGCAAAAATGGAAAGGTGCTGTGGTAGGCACAGCTACCTGTTACAGTGTATCATACCTAACCCTCGCGGCAGGGGACAAGGGCATTAATTGCCCGTCTGTGTCGCCTAAACAGTACCGAAAGGGACCGCTAGGGACGCCACCGTTTGCCACGATGGTTATCTTGTTAGCGCCTGCTTGCCACCGCGCACCCCTAGCTGCACGGCCTCCTGCCACGTGTGCTTGGGAGGGTCCTAGAGCGACACGCTGGCGGGTGTGCTGGAGCGCGGGCACGGAGTGGGGGTTTCCCGCAGCAAGCTCCTTGCCGCGGTGGTCGTCTTGTCGTGTTCGGGAGCTTGTCGCTCACCGGGCCTTGCCGGGACGCGCGGCGCGTCGCGGCAAGTTTTCTTGGTATGCCTTGGTTGGCCTTCCCGGCAAGCTCCTCTTGCCGGGGTTTTGTTTCCTTCCCGGCCAGCTCCTCTTGCCGGGGCCTTGGTTTGAGTACTTTGTTCTTGAATGGTCTTCAAAGTAGCCGCGGAGGGTCTTGGCGGTCACTCGGCAAGCCTTGCCGCGGGATGCTGCGACTGCCCGTGCACAAGTTCGGGATACTAGGGTACGCCTACTCTAGTACACCGACAGGAGCCCCCGGGCCTGGGCCAGACACGTGCCGAGCGCTGTTGGGCCAGGCCCAAAACAGTGCACGGGCACGCGCGGCCTAGGTCACGCCGCATATCTCTCGGCTTCCACCGCGCACGCCCAGAACGACGCACGTTGAATGCGGCGTCGTGGGCGACACCGTGGGTGGTTATTTTATTCGGAAATGCGGAACGTCCGCCCCTCCCTCTTTATAAGCAGAGGAAATGGTGGCAGTTCGCACATTCGCCCGTTGTTGTTTCCAATCTCAGAAACCTCCGCCGCTCCCTCGCCTTCCCAGAGCAGAGAGAGAGAGAGAGAGCAGCGCCCCGCCCCCATTGCCGCCAGCATCACCAACGCCGTCGGCCTCCTCCACTGCTTCCGCCATGGCTCCGAAAGCCGACAAGGGGAAGGCCGTGAAGTCGACCGAGGCGCAGCGGCTCGCGGCGCTGCGGAAAGAGCGGGCAGTTTTCCCCCCCAAGCTTGCCGCGAAGGAACTGAGGGAGAAGTACTACCTCTTCTGGTCGGCGGAGACGCGCGCGCATCCGCGCACAAAGGTACTCCCCGCCATTGCTTGGAAGAAGGCTCCGAACGGATATCCCTTTTTTGCTCTGTTCTTCTATTGCGGGCTCTGTCCGCCCTTCTCAGATTTCTTCTGCGACATCATGAATACGTACGGATTCCATCTCCTTGACTTCACCCCCAATGCCGTCCTGACCATGGCAGTTTTCGCACACCTCTGCGAAAACTTTGTCGGAGTCCTTCCCAACGTAGCCCTCTTCCGCCACTTCTTCATACCCCGAGTAGAGAGAGGAGAGCCTCTATCCGGCGGGATTGCCTGGATCTCAAGGGCCGGCAAGAAGGAGACCTATCTGGAGGGAGAGTTCCGCGGCAAGTGGGAGGAGTGGAGAGCGGATTGGTGCTGGATTGACGAAGAGGATCCGCAGCCATTCACCACCCGGCACAAAACCCCAGTAGCACGCGGCAGCGATTGGAGCGACATGGCCCCGGAAGACGATAGGCTGAGGATTGCCGTCACCAGGATCCTGCGCCTCAGGCTTGCCGGGCTTACTGTTGGCGCTGTTGGCGCAGACTTCCTTCGCCGCCCCATCGCCCCCCTGCAGGAACGGGGGAGGCCCACTTGGGAGTTCAAGAACGCGACAGACATTATGAGGCTGCGACCGGGCCTCAACTATAACTTCACAGTCCTGGAGCTCAACGCAATGCTGCAGGAGTTGTTCAAATATGACCCCCAACATCCCGAGGTGTTCAGGTTGCCGGGGGGCGTCGTGCCGTTGCACAACAATTCCTCGCTCGATCGCATCCGTGCAATGATGCCAGAGTGTGACTCGCATGGAATTGTGCCAACTTGGCAGGAACCTGCTGACGAGGTCGTGCAGCAGTTCTTCGATGACTTGGTGGAAATGCCAGTCCGTCCCGACGAGAAGGGCGGCCTCACCCGCGACACCATGGATGCGGAGTTGGCGCTCATCGCCACCAGGATGGAGGAGGCAGCGGTAGCCGCAGCCGCGGGCGAGTTCGGTTTTACTGTGGAGGAGGCTGATGCAGCGGAAGCGGCAAGCCGTGCAGAGCGAGGGGAAGCCGCCGGCAAGAAGGAGCTTGTCGTGCGTGACGCCGAGCCGAGCGAGCCCGCCAGGGACATGAGCGGCTCGTTGGAAATCAACTCTTCTTCCTCCTCGTCTTCAGGCAGCTCGCCGCAAGCAGGGCCTTCATCCCCGCCAAGAAGGCGTCTCCGCAAGGCCTGTGACGTGGCGGTGCGGCAAGCGGGTCAACAGTCGCCGCGCCGCGTGACACGCTCTATCGCGGCTAGCACCGTTGCCGCGGGAGCGCCTCATGCTGCGACGGCAACTAGAGCGGAGTCTAGCCGGACTGCTGCTTCAGTCCCTGCCGCTACTCATGCCATGCCGACAGGCGGAGCGGGGTCGTCTCAGCCTACCACCACTGCTCCTGCCAAGCGGCCAAGGGAAGTTACCCCTCCACCTCCTCACGCCGGGCGCGCGCCGGACTTCGACTTCTCCACGTTCAGCTCCGACGACGAAGAGGAAGAAGAGTAAGCTTCTCTTGTCGTACTTATAATTCCTCAAATCTTGCTGTTTGTCTTGTTTCTCACTTGCTTTTCCCTGAATCTGTTCCTCTTTAGGACTCTGGCCCAGATAGCGGCAAAGAGAGCTAAGGCCCCGGCGATCATCATCGAGGACGAGCCCACTGTGACAACAGGTGGCGCGCCCGAGACAACCTTGCCGGAGCCGGCGACTTTCCTCCATGGCAGCCCCCAGCGTAAGTGTGTGAATTATTTTCCGCGGCGAGGCGCGCATGGGTACTTGCCTTTGCTGATATCTGCTTGTTGACTTGTGTAGGAACCGAGCAGCTTCACCAGGAGCCAAGGGAGAATCCCCCGACAAGGGAAGGCTTCCCAGTGAGGGAGAAGTCTCTGGCAAGGGAGGGTTCTCCAGCGAGGGACAGCGCCAGCGGCCCCCCGACCACGGAGACCACAACCGCGGATCCTGGTGCAGGTTCTCCCCTTGCTTCAAAACTTCTCTTGGATCCTTCTTTTCTTGATCTTTATGAGTTTCTGCTGGATTCTGTTTGACTCTTCTCCCCTTTTCCGGCCGTCAGATCCGTCCGCTGCGGAGCAGATGGAGATAGAGGTCGCCGCCGACGAAGCTGCCGGTGCTGGAGACGCCACCGGCGCAGAGGCCGCCATGGCTGACGCCGCAGAAACTGGCGAGGAATCTGGCGATCGTACTGACGGCCCAGAGGCTGCAGGAGCGCCAGGTGCTACGCCGACCGCTGACCCATCCGCCAAAACCGCAGCACCAAGTTCCAAGGATCCCCAGCCGGGCGTTTATTTGAAGGCCGGCGACGACATCTTCATCAATCTTCCCTGGGCATCAAGCTCCAGAGCGCCGATCGAGGGGGAGGTCTTCGACGGAGAAGTGCTCGCCTCCGCGGGGCTGAAGCTGGTCGACGCGCCAAGAAGCAGCAGCAACGAGCCCGAAGAAGAGCGACTGCTGCGCAGGTTGATGTCGCTCTACCGTGCGCGACAAGCCAAGCCGGAGTCCCGTGAGGCGCTTGTCACGAAGGCGGGAGCAGACATTGAAAAGCGCGCGGAAGAGCTCGGGGGTTTCCACCGGGAAGCCCTCCGATCCCTGGCGGAGGAGCGGGAGCAGCTCGCTGAATTGCGGAAGGTCTTTCTCCTCGAGAAGGCTGAAGCCGAAGAGCGCCAGCGACTTGCCGCTGTGAAGCTAGCCGCGGAAGAGGGCGAGCTGGCGCAGCGGAAGGTCAATCTCGACGCCCACGAGGAGGAGCTTGCCTCGCGCGAGGAGAAGCTTGGTGGAGCCCTCAAGCAAGCGGAGGATGCTGCCGCCGCCGCTGAGGCCGCCAAGGAGGAGTTCAAGACGAAGGTGGCGCGGCTGGAGGCCGATCTCTCCGAGAAGGGCAAGGAGCTCAGCGCCGCCAAGGTCTCCAACGTGGATCTTGAGTTGAAGCTAACCACTTTGACCAAAACTCTGGACAGCGCCAAGAAGCGGGAGGCGGCCTTGAAGGAGGAAATCAAGGCCGACAAGGCGCTACTGGAGAGCGTTGCCACCGCCCAGAACACCTTCAGGGAGACTGTGACGCTCTGGACGGAGAGTTTGGCGAACGCCGCCACAGATATCGACAAGGAGCTGGCGCAGCTGGGGATGGAAGATCTTGGGTATCCCTCCGACGACAACCTCCAGCCCAGCGCCAAGCTCGTCCTGTTCTTCAAGGGCGTGGCGACGGCCCTTCAGCGACTCCGAGAGAGGATCCCCAAGCAACTAGCTGACGAGTCGCGCGAGATCTGCGCAGGAGCCCTCGAGAAAGTGTTGATGAAGGTGGCCTTCCGCAATCCGGGCCTCCGCCTCACCAACATCCTCAGGTCCTTGCCGCCAGAAGCTGATCTGGAGGAGCTCAAGGCCCTTGTCGCACCCATTGTGGACAAGGTGAGCGGGATCAAGCGAGTCAAAGGCGATCGCGTAGATTAGGCCGCCCATTTCTTCTTTTCTTGTCGCTGCCCATCATGTCATGAAAACAATCTGTTAGAGCTGCGACAAGCTATCTTTGTAATGTAACTTGATTCTGGGCAATGATTGCAACGTTACTCCCTTTATTTGATTCCTCCCTTTGTATGTTTTTGCCCTACGCTTTTAGGGAACTTGCCGGCACCTGAGCCGCGAGCGCTGAGTGCGGAACGTCAGCAGCCTGCTGGCGGTGCCGCTACCGGCAAGAAACCTTGTCGCAACTAGTTGCGGCTCACTTAAGTTGCTGAGCGAACTCGAAACAAAGTAAGGGCGCTAGCGGCTCACTTAAGTTGCTGAGCGGACTCGAAGCAAAGTAAGGGCGCTAGCAGCTCACTTAAGTTGTTGAGCGGACTCGAAACAAAGTAAGGGCGCATCTAGCTACGAGTTGGTTCCTCCGCGCACAGGTTTCCCATACAAAGTGTGGTCGTTCAAGGGAGATAACTTAAAATTTAAAAAGTTTGATTGCTCAAACTTTGGCAACTTAGCTTTTCTATTGTTTGCTTCTCGGCAAGGCGAAACTTTCTTGAACGACGCCTGGCCCATACCATCCATCGTCTTCTCCTTTCCCCCCAGGCAAACTTGTGGGCGAGGGGAACCTTGCTTTCAAAAGGAAGAAGAGACAATACAGATATGGAGCTTTACGACTCGTTATTGCTTACCGTGGAGTAGGTGTTATGCACGGGATTTGCGCCCGGCTTTGCACAAAGGATTACGTGCAACAGCGGCAAGACTTGTACAAAAGGTGGTTGCTGGAACAGGTTCCGACAACCGCGCCTTACGGGTAAAACTTACGAAGATGCTCAATGTTCCAGGAGTTGCTCACCGGAATGCCATCTTCGGTCTCAAGGCGGACAGCGCCAGGCCTAGTGACTCGTTTCACCCGGTAAGGGCCTTCCCACTTCGGCGTCAACTTGTTGGAATTCTTGGCGGACTGAACGCGCCGAAGAACAAGGTCGCCTTCCTCGAGACTTCTGGCGTTAACTTTGCGGCTATGGTAGCGGCGCAAAGCTTGCTGGTAGCGAGCGGCTCGCACAGCAGCCTGAAGACGGTCTTCCTCAAGGAGCAGCGCGTCATCTTGTCGCAGCTGCTCTTGCTCGAGCTCATCATAAGCGAGCACTCGAGGTGACCCGTATACGAGTTCCGTGGGGATAACTGCCTCTGCCCCATAGACTAGAGCAAAAGGTGTCTGCCCCCTACCTGGCGCACCAAAGATGCCGGGGTACTGATCCACGGGCACCTATGGGACCGGCGGGCCGGGTCCCTTTCGGTTCGGCGGGGGCGGAGATTGTGCAAAGAGCAAATCGAGGCGATACACGCGAGCGATTTACCCAGGTTCGGGCCGCATGGATGCGTAAAACCCTACTCCTGCTTTGTGGTTTTGTATTGATTTCTAGCTCGGGAGCGCGGAGTGCTACAGTACACACCAGCGGCTAGCAAGACCGAGCCTGAGTGTTTGAACTGGCTCCCCCCTCCCCCCGTTGCACACCGGGCCTCCTTTTATATGCTCAAGGGGTTCCCGACAGGTGGCAACGGAGGTAAAGGGCAAAAATGGAAAGGTGCTGTGGTAGGCACAGCTACCTGTTACAGTGTATCATACCTAACCCTGGCAGCAGGGGACAAGGGCATTAATTGCCCGTCTGTGTCGCCTAAACAGTACCGAAAGGGACCGCTAGGGACGCCACCGTTTGCCACGATGGTTATCTTGTCAGCGCCTGCTTGCCACCGCGCACCCCTAGCTGCACGGCCTCCTGCCACGTGTGCTTGGGAGGGTCCTAGAGCGACACGTTGGCGGGTGTGCTGGAGCGCGGGCACGGAGTGGGGGTTTCCCGCGGCAAGCTCCTTGCCGCGGTCGTCGTCTTGTCGTTTTCGGGAGCTTGTCGCTCACCGGGCCTTGCCGGGACGCGCGGCGCGTCGCGGCAAGTTTTCTTGGTATGCCTTGGTTGGCCTTCCCGGCAAGCTCCTCTTGCCGGGGTTTTGTTTCCTTCCCGGCCAGCTCCTCTTGCCGGGGCCTTGGTTTGAGTACTTTGTTCTTGAATGGTCTTCAAAGTAGCCGTGGAGGGTCTTGGCGGTCACTCGGCAAGCCTTGCCGCGGGATGCTGCGACTGCCCGTGCACAAGTTCGGGATACTAGGGTACCCCTACTCTAGTACACCGACAACTTATTCTCAAAGAAAATATTAAGATAGATGTCGCGCCAACTTGGGAAGGTATTGAACGAACCACCGGAAGGGTTGAAACAACGAATAAATTGATATGATAAAGAAGGAAGAGAAAACTCTTGAACGAACCACCGTAAGAATTGAAAAAGAACGAATAAAAGATAACGAATCACCGGGAAGAATTTGCAAAAGAACAAAGATGCTTGAGAGAATCTAGATACATGAGAACGAAGGGATCACGAACTGATTAGAGAACACTTGAACGAAGCACCGGTAAAATTTGGAGAAAGAGAGCTGAAAGCTGAGAATGAATAAACCTGAATTGATGGACTCCGGATAATCAAACTGAAAAGACTCCTGAATTGCTCCGGAAGGGTGAAAAGAATTGTCACAATTGAAACAATTATGAGAGGATGGCAACAAGCTAGAATCATGAATCTTGAAGAGAATGGAGCAAGATTGAGAGAAAAATCTTCTTCGGTCTCCAAACGCAGAGAATGACGATGAGGAACACCACCATGAATTATTTAGACACTCCGGAAGACTCAAAACGAAGAGGTTGAGTCAATGATGAAAAGAATTTGAAAGATCTTGGAGAAAGACATTTGACTGATGACAATTCATTCTTACGTCAAACGTTCACAAGAAATTTGAGGATAGCTCCGGGAAAATAAGAGTCAGGTAAGATCCTGGAAAAGACCTGTGGGTTAGGGCCCACTCAAAAGAAACACCGTTGAATGATTCAAAAGAGAGGTTGCACCGGTTGAGTTACATGGCTAGAATGAGATAACAATCTCGAAGTAGGTTGAGCGGATCTTGGATGACAAGACAAGCCTTCTGAGATATTTTTAGCACTCCGGAACAGCTGAATAGCGAGAGGTGAAAGATTAAGAATTTCACCGGCCTGAGAACGCATTGAAATGAGGAAAAGGGTATGATCAACACCAAAAGCTTTAATAGAATCCACCGGAGAAGAAAAGGCAAATATTAGTATCTTCATGAGAATCACCGGATAAGAACATTGAAGGAGAAGAATGGAGAGACTTCACATCAATAAGATGGATACACGATAAAGAAGTCCGAGTCCTAGGATAAACAAGGGTGGGAGGGTGGGAAAACAAAGACAACTTGGGATGGATGAACAAACACCGTTGAGAAAGCTGAGATTGGATCTTGCGGATGTTGAAATGTTCGGATCCACTTGAAGAGAAACACACCGGTGAAAAGGATTGACATGACAATTTCGATTATCATGAAGGATTGGTATTCACATCGGAGTATGAAAACACCATTTGGGGAAGGTATGGAATCAACATTTGACTTCGAAGCAACTCGAATACCACAACTCAAAACAAAACAAAGGATTGGCTTGCAAAATAAGCCGGAACAAACATATGATAGAGATTTCGTCCGAAGTTTTTGTGGTGGGGCCTACACGGGCTCGATCGTACAACACCATCATGTACAAGGCAGTGCACATGACATACGAAGCGTCCCCGAGTCGGCATAGCCAAGGACTCTTTAAGACACAACAAGACCACTGTAAAACCGACCGTGAATAGGCGGACCACTAGACGTCGAACCCCAATTTCATATCATACATCTGTCGGAAAGATATGCTAAGAGTTACTTGAATTCCCACTTATGAAACTCCCGAAATTTTTTTGGTTATGCAATCAGGTGTTGGGGATACAGGGGAAGCATAATATCTCACCCAAATCTAGAAAATCCTACATCCAGCTGTATCCATCCTTCAACACATAACCAAGAAACCTTCAGAAATCATCTACCTCAACCTTCGAAAAGCATCCGTTATACAAGTTATGGCAATACTCCCGAACTCCCGCCCCAGTACTGGGTGGCGTCGAGGTTATCTCACCAACGAACTGCATAAAAGAGATTTTTGATGTCGGCGAAACTAAACTCAGGTATTCCAGAACTGCAACGATAAAATTATGACGACAACACCTCAGAGCTCAACTCCCCGGGACACTTCCACAAAACCCCTGACAGGAGGCACCAAGACAATGTTCTCGTCACAAAACCATCGGAACGATTCCAAGATACCCGCGTGATCCTAAATTTTTTTTAGTGAAATTTGAGAAGAGAAGAGTCAAAACTCTACTCAGGATGCCTTACCAGAGCGATGAAGGGACTGAGGAGTAAAAAGAATTCCTAAACTCTCCGATATATAATTCCTAAATGACTCAAAATATTTTTCTAGACACAACTCAGCTGCTAAAACGATCAAGCAATGGGGCTCCTAAGGTCGGGGAAGGCTCTGATACCAACTTGTAATGCCCTCGATGCGGCTATATCTCCCACGTGTTGAAGCACGACTTAGAGGCATAACCGCATTGAAAGCAGTGTCGCAAGTGAGGTAATCTTCACACAACCCATGTAATACATAAGGGAAAGAGATACATATTTGGCTTACAATCGCCACTTCACACAATACATGAATAAAGCATTACAACATCCAAATGCAATCAAGGTCCGACTACGGAACCAAAATAAAGAAGAACCCCAAATGCGACAAAGGTCCCCGATCGACCCCAACTGGGCTCCACTATTGATCAACTAGAACGAAACATCACAAAGGACAAGATCTTCATCGAGCTCCTCCTGAGCTTGGTTGCGTCATCTGCACGGACTCATCGGCACCTGCAAGCTGGTTTTGGAGTATCTGTGAGCCACAAGGACTCAGCAATCTCGCACCCTCGCGATCAAGACTATTTAAGCTTATGGGTAAGGTAAAAGGTATGAGTTGGCGCTGCAGCAAGCGACTAGCATATATGGTGGCTAACATACGCAAATGAGAGCGAGAAGAGAAGGCAAAGCACAGTCGATAAAAGTATGATCAAGAAGTGATCCTAGAACAACCTACGTCAAGCATAACTCCAACACCGTGTTGACTTCCCGGACTCCGCCGGAAAGAGACCATCACGGTTACACACGCAGTTGATTCATTTAAATTAAGTTAAGGTTCAAGTTATCTACAATCGGACATTAACAAATTCCCATCTGCCCATAACCGCGGGCACGGCTTTCGAAAGTTCAAATCCCTACAGGGGTGTCCCAACTTAGCCCATGACAAGCTCTCACGGTCAATGAAGGAATAGACCTCCTCCCGAGACATTCCGATCAGACTCGGTATCCCGGTTCTACAAGACATCCTCGACAATGGTAAAACAAGTCCAGCAAAACCACCCGATGCGCCGACATCCCGATAGGAGCTGCACATATCTCGTTCTCAGGGCACACCGGATAAGCTAAGCGTACGGGAGCCAACGTAACCCAAGTTGCCAAGGGACGGCCCCGCACGGTGCTCTGGGTTGGACCAGCACTTAGAGAAGCACTGGCCCGGGGGGGGGGGTTAAAATAAGATGACCCTTGGGCTGGCCTAACCCAAGGAAAAAGAGGCTAGGTGGCAAATGGTAAAACCAAGGTTGGGCCTTGCTGGAGGAGTTTTATTCAAAGAGAACTGTCAAGGGGTTCCCATTATAACCCAACCCGTAAGGAACGCAAAATCCGGGAACATAACACCGATATGACGGAAACTAGGGCGGCAAGAGTGGAACAAAATACCAGGCATAAGGCCGAGCCTTCCACCCTTTACCAAGTATATAGATGCAGTAATTAAATAAGATATATTGTGATATCCCAACAAGTAAACATGTTCCAACAAGGAACAACATCTCCATGTTCCAACAAGGAACAAACTTCAATCTTCACCTGCAACTAACAACGCTATAAGAGGGGCTGAGCAAAGCGGTAACATAGCCAATCAACGGTTTGCTAGGACAAGGTAGGTTAGAGGCTTGGTTTAACAATATGGAAGGCATGATAAGCAAGTGGTAGGTATCGCAGCATAGGCATAGCAAAAGAGCGAGCAACTAGGCAAGCAAAGATAGAAGTGATTTCGAGGGTATGGTCATCTTGCCCGAAATCCCGCAAGGAAGAAGAACGAGTCCATGAAGAAGACAAACGGACGTAGACGAACGGGTCCTCAGAAACACGACGTTATCGGAACTAACCTGAAGAAGCAAACACCAGAAAGAAGCAAACAACATAGTAAACAACCAACACATGAACATGGTATGATATGCGGGATGCGATATGCGATGCATATACATGATTTGACAAGGAATGATTGAACCTGGCCTCAACATGGAAATCCAAGTGTTCCACTGAAAAGATGATATGAAACCGCTTGAAAGCGATATAAAGAACGCCAGAATCGGAGTTACGGTTTGGAAATGGCAAGCAATTCAAATATGGCACCGGTCTGCGATTTACAGCAAGTAGCCATCTAAATGCAACAAGATGAACATGCTACAGCACTCAAACATGGCAACAAAATACATGGAAGGGATGCATTCATGATTCTTAACAAAAGTCTAGCACTGAGCTACGGCCAATTCATCCATTAACAGGATCAAACAAGCATGGCAAAAAATGTATATGGTAAACAGATTTCAGACTTGGTGAAATTAACACTTGTCTGGAATTTTAGATCAGGTAGCACTCTTCGGAGCATGAAAACTATATGCTACAGGACCTGAACATGGCAAAGTAAAGCATGGCATGAAGCTACTCAAAGAGTTTAACAAAAGTCCCTTAGTGACCTTGAGCCAAAAGGGATCAGAAAATACAATTGCAAGCATGTGAATATGGCAAAAACATAATCAGATTACAGACTTAGTGAAAACTGGAGCATGCTAAAACAGATATCAAGTAGGCATGTTTACAAGCTCGATGCACTCATTACAGAGCATGTCATGACAATCTAAGCATGCACCCATCAAGAATACACATTATACAAGATAGGCATGGCAAGAACAATAACATAGCATGCACGGATCAATTACAACATCATCGGCAAAATCGCTAACAAGTAGACAATCTGCCCAGAATCACGAAATAGCAAAAGTAGAGCTCGATTGACTCAAGCTAGGGTGCTCCATAATTGCAAACAAAGACATGGATGGATAGAGCACTACAAGATTAGAAAAACATCCTTAATGATCATCCTCAAAAGAGGCACGGATCACTAGGAAACAACATGAACATATGGCATCATGAGAAAAACAGATCAAGGACTTAGTGGGATTGCTAAGTCCCTGAAATCAGCTTTATCAAGTGCCTCACTTAGCAAGCTTGTGCTAGTCACCACACACATCACAAAAATACATGGGTTGCACCTCTGGAAAGATGGAAAAACCCTTAACAAAACATATGTAGAGCTCATGGGCATATCATGCACACAATAATCATGGCAAAAATGACAAATATCTAAATGGAGCAGCAGATCTGACAATTATCTCAAGTAGCACTCTTCTAACAGCATTTCAGGCATCAAGATGAACTCAAATGAAAATGATGCAATGAGATGAAATGATGTACTCTTTGAGACGAACATTTTGATATGCTATATGCATGAATCGGAGCTATGGATGCAAAGTTACGTCACGATGAACAAGGGAATATGAATCTGGGAATCTCGGGGACTTAGTGGAATTTATACCTCCGCGAAAGTCAACGCGGGATGGAGGGATCCGGGACGGAGTGGTGCAGATCTGAGACGGGACGTTTGGTTCGGGGAAGTGGTGGATCTGATCCAACTTCCACGGATCCGGCGCGGGACGAGCTCCGGTGAACTCCGGCGATGTGAGGTGGGGCTCCGGCGAGCTCCGGTCGCCGGAGACGGCGAGGTAGGAGGCGCGGCGCGCGACGGCGGCGGGTGCGCGCGGTGGTGGCGAGGCGCATGGCGGCGAGGCAGCGGAGAGGCGCAGCTCCGGCGGACGGTCGACGGGTGCGGGCTCGGCGGCGCAGCGCCGGCGAGAGGAGCGCGCGGTGACATTGGCCTCGGGCGCGGGCTCCCTCCGCGAGAGGAGGCGATGAGCGGTTGGGCCCTCGGGGGCCGGCTCCGGGCTTCCCGGGCCGCGCGGTGGGAGCGGGCGGCGCTGGAGGAGAGAGAGAGCGACGGGGTGAGGTGGCAAGGCCGGATTGGCTGAGGGTGAGGGCGGACACGTCCGGTCGCCGGGCGGACATGTCCGACGGCGCGAGGAAGAGTGAGGCTAGGGTTCATTCGCGAAAATTTCGGGGATGGCCACATATATATAGGTAGGGGAAGCTAGGAGAGTCCAAATGAGGTGTGGTTTTCGGCCACACGATCGTGATCGAACGACCGAGATGATGGAGGAGGTTTTGGTGGGTTTTGGGCCACTTTGGAGGGGTGTTGGGCTGCAACACACACGAGGCCTTTTCGGTCCCTCGGTTAACCGTTGGAGCATCAAACGAAGTTCAAATGGTACGAAACTTGACAGGCGGTCTACCGGTAGTAAACCCAGGCTGCTTGGCAAGTCTCGGTACAATCCGGAAATGTTTAATCCCCACACACGAAAGAAAGGTAGAAATGACCACCGGAGGAGAACGGAGCGCCGGATTGCAAAACGGACAACGGGGAAAAGCTCGGATGCATGAGACGAACATGTATGCAAATGAAATGCACATGATGACATGATATGCAATGTATGACACGCAAGCAATGACAAGGCAACAATAGCGAATAACTGGACGACACCTGGCACATCGGTCACGGGGCGTTACAGTTATATGGGATTCTCCAGGATTGAGCTCGTGGCGAACAATCACCAGATACCATTACTAAAAAGGTTAAAACACCAGGGCTATAACTTGCACCGGCTGAGCACTAACAATGATAGTAACCTAGTTGTAAATTTGTCAAAGAACGTGTCTACATGGTGTTTGGAATTATATGCAATCTAGCAAGATTCCCGTGCATTGCACGAAACATGAAGATGCATTTTTTTTACAAAACACCTATTGTGATTGACCCATGCAGGAGTAATCCCATGTGTAAAAACTAATGATATCTCGAGAATTTTATCGGAAAAATGGTATCTTGAGAATTTCATCGAAAAATGATATCTCAAGAAAGATGATAGATAAGGTGAGGAGGAGTGGGGCGTGGTGGTGACTGGTGGTCGGACTGGGCGGAGGCATGTGGATGGACGGCGCCGGCAGAGGACACCATGCCAGATTGTTCCAGAGACTTCCTTTTTTAATTTCTCAGTAATGAGGTTGTGGGAGATAAGGATGAACGAGGCAAGGCCTTATATGTAAATGTGGAGAGAGGTGCGGGTATGTTTTGTAAAAATTGTCATAGTTTTCTTTCTATCCGTCAGATATAGATCGGACGGTCTATTACAAGATGGCAAGCACACCATCATCACCAACTCAGTTTTTATAAGAGTAGAGACTAGGGAGTACTAGTAAGGACACCATCTACTGCTTTGTGTGCTACTCCTGTGCTCCATTCTACGGGCACAACATCCCCTACAGCCACTCCCTCCCGTGCTCCATTTGGCGGGCGCAATGTCCCGTACAGCCACTCCCCTTTCATGGACGGCTTGGTCAATGCCTGCAAGGTGCCCTGCGTTAACAAAAGTTTCGGCTGCGAGAGGTACGTCGACCAGCACTTGCTAGCGGAGCATTATTTGATATGCGCACACGTGCCCCGCCATCGTTTGAAAGCTTGCCGATGAGCCTCATGCATCACCTCATGGCACCGTCCGTCGATCACTACTGGCCCGCGGTGGTGAACATCAAGTACGAGACGTGCTACCCGTTCGCCGTGCCGGAGTCGATGGAGGATCACCACCGCCTGCTAGTCGCGGAGGAGGATGACAACATCTTCCTCTTGGCCGTGGGCATCGGCAAGGCCCGTGCATGCCACCACCCCATCTCTGTAGTGTGCGTCAGGGGCAAGGCCGCTGACGCTGACACGAGGCCGGTATACGGGTGCATGCACGCTGTTACTACCCCTCCGAGGTATGAGGGCACCCAAGCCGCCCCCCTCACGCTGACTGGGACTGTGCCGAGCTGCTACGTTCCCGGCAATGTGGACATGGAATACGCCTGGTGTGATTTTCACCCCATGATGTTGCATGGGGACACCAAGGAGGGTCACCTGGTCATATGCATTACCGAGTCAACTATTCATCATTAGTCTTCGCTCAATGTAATCCGCTGCCTAAGCATGTGGAGACTTCTTATTTATATAGTGTAGAACCTTTCATGCATGATCTTGCTCTATTAGAGTATCGCACTTGAATAAAAGTGTATCCATTTATGGTTTAGTCTAGAATCTTCCATGTATGCTTTTGCTCCATTAGAGTTCTCGCTTGCCATTTATGAGATTATTTGAGAATTTTTACTATTGTAATGGTGAAAGACTTATGATGAACCATTTCTTACATCTCCTCTGCCCCCTTCCAAGTCATCCTGATTTAATTCTTCCGCCTAGGTGTATAAGAGCATGGTTGATACTTAATAGTATAGCCAACTGTTGACAATAAGAAAGTGCCATGTCATCTATCGCCACTTATAGCCAACATGTATGAACAATTAGCTATAAGTATGTGCTACTTTATTAATACATGGCCCACATTCCACTCTCACATAGTGCCTAGGAGCACGTGCTGCAGCTGGAACTTGCATAAGAGCCCGCTTACATTCTCTCTCCTATCCTCTCTCCTCTAACTAAGCATTAGAAATATTACTTTACTTCTTACATCCTGCTGACTGTACCTTATTGTACTCGCTCTAAGTCACCTTACGAAAACCAAATAATCCCAAAATACTTGGGCGCGGTGCATTAACTCCCACCTTGTTTCTTGTTTCTTGACATATCAACCAATAAGAGATGTGGGGCATGCATGTTTTCGATGACTCAAGACTACCAAACACGACATGTAGTGGTTAGTTCATTGCATGCAATGCTATTAATTAGCAAATAAACATTAAGTTCTCTCGTTTTACCGTCATTCTTGGTCACGGTGCACAACTTAAGATGACTTATTCACCTAGACGGGGGGAGTAAATTCATGGTGGTATAGAAAAAATAAACAAAACTGATACTCAAAAACTAATTCTTAAAGATCAATTCTTGCAAAGCACAATAAGTGTTATTTCTTCGCAAGGTTTGGATGCAGGTTGAACAGTTGAATGCTTTTGTTTGAAAAGGATACTTTTTTATCTAGAGAAGAAATAATATACGAAGAAACCTATCGATACTTATTACACATGAGATGACCAACACATACTTTGTCAAAATAAACAACTCCACGATTGATGCATTTCACTATTCTGTGCAACGCACACAGACCTTACTATATATTGTACGACCATAAATTTAACTAACATTATATATAGTACGATAAATGTGCATGCATGTCACCAAAAGTTATATCAAAAAACCCCACGACTTCCAGTAATAAGTGTCCTGGTAAAATAAACAGACAAGCAACCATCACATCCCTCTATTTTTTGCATTTCATCTCTCTGCATTTACTTTGTACGGTTCATCTCGCACACTCGATCCCTAGATACTACTCCTAGTATCCCTAGCTACTACTCCTAGGGCTAGTTCTTTTAGCGGCTTAAAAAATAAGCCATCTCTTCCCCAGCTTTTCCCGTAAGACTAGTCACAGTGGAGAGTAACATAAGGCATCTCACTCATTCATTTGGGCTTCTAAACTACTACCTCTGTCTTTGTTTATTAGTCATTGACAAGTCTCCAACGTCTCTATAATTTTTGATTGTTCCATGCTATTATATTATCTATTTTGGATGTTTAATGGGCTTTATTATACACTTTTATATTATTTTTGGGACTAACCTACTAACCCAAGGCCCAGTGCAAATTGCTGTTTTTTTGCCTATTTCAGTGTTTCGCAGAAAAGGAATATCAAACGGAATCCAAACGGAATGAAACCATTGGGAGAGTTATTTTTGGAACAAACGTGATCCAGGGGACTTGGAGTAGACGTCAAGAAAGAAGCGAGGAGGCCACGAGGCAGGGAGGCGCGCCTGCCCCCCTGGGCGCGCCCCCACCCTTGTGGGCCCCTTGCAGCTCCACCGACCTACTTCTTCCTCCTATATATATATATATCCATATACCCCAAAAACATTCAGGAGCACCACGAAACCCTATTTCCACCGCCGCAACCTTCTGTACCCGAGAGATCCCATCTTGGGGCCTTTTCCAGGGCTCCGCCTGAGGGGGAATCGATCACGGAGGGCTTCTACATCAACACCATAGCCTCTCCGATGATGTGTGAGTAGTTTACCACAGACCTTCGGATCCATACTTATTAGGTAGATGGCTTCTTCTCTCTCTTTCGATCTCAATACAAAGTTCTCCCGATCTTCTTGGAGATCTATTCGATGTAATTCTTTTTGCGGTGTGTTTGTCGAGATCCGATGAATTTTGGGTTTATGATCAAGTTTATATATGAACAATATTTGATTGTTCTCTGAAATCTTTTATGTATGATTTGTTATCTTTGCAAGTCTCTTCGAATTATCAGTTTGGTTTGGCCTACTAGATTGATCTTTATTGCAATGGGAGAAGTTCTTAGCTTTCGGTTCAATCTTGCGGTGTCCTTTCCCAGTGACAGCAGGGGCAGCAAGGCATGTATTGTATTGCTGCCATCAAGGATAAAAAGATGGGGTTTATATCATATTTCTTGAGTTTATCCCTCTACATCATGTCATCTTGCCTAATGCATTACTCTGTTCTTATGAACTTAATACTATAGATGCATGCTGCATAGCGATCGATGTGTGGAGTAATAGTAGTAGATGCAGAATCGTTTCGGTCTACTTGTCGTGAACGTGATGCCTATATACATGATCATGCCTAGATATTCTCATAATAATGCACTTTTCTATCAATTTCTCGATAGTAATTTGTTTACCCACCGTAATACTTATGCTATCTTGAGAGAAGCCACTATTGAAACCTATGTCCCCCGGGTCTATATTTTATCATGTTAGTTTCCAATATATTTTACTTTGCAATCTTTACTTTCAATCCATATCATAAAAATACCAAAAATATTTATCTTATTATCTCTATCGGATCTCACTCCCGTAAGTGACCGTGAAGGGATTGACAACCCCTTTATCGCGTTGGTTGCGAGGTTCTTATTTGGTTGTGTAGGTATGAGGGGCTTGCGTGTAGTCTCCTACTGGATTATACCTTGGTTCTCGAAAACTGAGGGAAATACTTATGCTACTTTGTTGCATCACCCTTTCCTCTTCAAGGGAAACCCAACGTAGTGCTCAAGAGGTAGCAAGAAGGATTTCTAGCACCGCTGCCGGGGAGATCTACGCACAAGTCAAGGCATACCAAGTACCCATCGCAAACTCTTATCCCTCGCATTACATTATTTGCCATTTTCCTCTCATTTTCCTCTCCCCCACTTCACCCTTGCCGTTTTATTCGCCCTCGTTTTCCGTTCGCCTCTTTTTCGCTCGCTTCTTGTGTGCTTCTGTGTTGGATTGTATGTCATGATGGCTCAAGATAATACTAAATTGTGTGATTTTTCCAATACCCACAATAATGATTTTATTAGCACTCCGATTGCTCCTCTTACCGATGCTGAATCTTGTGAAATTAATACTGCTTTGCTTAATCTTGTCATGAAAGATCCGTTTTCTGGCCTTCCGAGTGAAGATGTCGCTACCCATCTAAACAACTTTGTTGATTTATGTGATATGCAAAAGAAGAAAGATGTGGATAATGATATTCTTAAATTGAAGCTATTTCCGTTTTCGGTTAGAGATCGTGCTAAAACTTGGTTTTCGTCTTTGCCTAAAAATAGTATTGATTCTTGGAACAAGTGCAAAGATGCTTTTATCTCTAAGTATTTTCCTCCAGCTAAGATCATCTCTCTTAGAAACGATATTATGAACCTTAAGCAACTAGATCATGAGCATGTTGCACAATCTTGGGAGAGGATGAAATTAATGATTCGTAATTGCCCCACACATGGTTTGAATTTGTGGATGATCATAGAAATTTTTTATGCTGGATTGAATTTTGCTTCTAGAAATCTTTTAGATTCGGCCGCGGGAGGAACTTTAAAGGAAATCACTTTAGGAGAAGCTACCAAACTCCTAGATAATATTATGGTTAGTAATTCTCAATGCCACACCGAAAGATCTACTAGTAAAAAGGTTCATGCTATAGAAGAAATTAATGTTTTGAGTGGAAAGATGGATGAACTTATGAAATTGTTTGTTAATAAGAGTGTTTCTTCTTATCCTAATGATATGCCATTGTATACCTTGATTGAGAATAATAATGAATCTATGGATGTGAATTTTGTTGGTAGGAATAATTTTGGTAACAACGTGTATAGAGGAAACTTTAATCCTAGGCCGTTTCCTAGTAATTCCTCTAATAATTATGGTAATTCCTACAACAACTCTTATGGAAATTTTAATAAGATGCCCTCTGATTTTGAGACTAGTATTAAAGAATTTATTAGTTCGCAAAAGAGTTTCAATGCTTTGATTGAAGAAAAATTGTCTAAGATTGATGAGTTGGCTAGGAACGTGGATAGAATTTCTCTTGATGTTGATTCTTTGAAACTTAGATCTGTTCCACCTAAGCATGATATCAATGAGTCTCTCAAAGCCATGAGAATCTCCATTGATGAGTGCGAAGAAAGAAATGCTAGGATGCAAGCTAAAAAAGATTGCTTTATAAATGCATGTTCTTCTAGTTTTGATGATAATAAGGATGAAGATCTAAAAGTGATTGATGTGTCTCCTATTAAATCTTTGTTTTGCAATATTAATCTTGATAATGATGGGACTGGAGATGAGTCAACTTTAGTTAAAAGGCGTCCCAATGATTCAGAGTTTTTAGATCTTGATGCAAAAATTTGTAAAAGTGGGATTGAAGAGGTCAACACTTTACATAGCAATGAACCCACTATTTTGGATTTCAAGGAATTCAATTATGATAATTGCTCTTTGATAGATTGTATTTCCTTGTTGCAATCCGTGCTAAATTCTCCGCATGCTTATAGTCAAAATAAAGATTTTACCAAACATACCGTTGATGCTTTAATGCAATCTTATGAGGAAAAGCTTGAATTAGAAGTTTCTATCCCTAGAAAAATTTATGATGAGTGGGAACCTACTATCAAAATTAAAATTAAAGATCATGAATTCTATGCTTTATGTGATTTGGGTGCTAGCGTTTCCATGATTCCAGAAACTTTGTGTGATGTATTAGGTTTCCGTGAATTAGATTGTTCTTTAAATTTGCACCTCGCGGATTCCACTACTAAGAAACCTATGGGAAGGAATAATGATGTTCTTAGTGTTTCAAATAGGAATTGTGTGCCCATAGATTTCATTGTTCTTGATATTGATTGCAATCCTACATGTCCAATTATTCTTGGTAGACCTTTCCTTAGAACGATTGGTGCAATTATTGATATGAAAGAAGGGAATATTAGATTCGCCTTTCCGTTAAGGAAAGGCATGGAACACTTTCCTAGAAATAAAATTAAATTACCTTATGAATCTATTATGAGAGCCACTTATGGATTGCATACCAAAGATGATAATACCTAGATCTATTCTTGCTTTTATACCTAGCTAGGGGCGTTAAACGATAGCGCTTGTTGGGAGGCAACCCAATTTTATTTTTGTTTCCCACTTTTTGGTTCTGTTTAGTAATAAATAATTCATCTATCCTATTTTTAGATGTGGTTTCATTCTTTTAATTAGTGTTTGTGCCTAGTAGAACCTTTGGGAAGACTTGGGGGAAGTTTTTGCGATCTTGCTGTAAAAAAAAGAAACTTTAGTGCTCACGAGATTTGCTGCCATGTTTTACTGGAGAGTGAGATTAGGTTGATTATTTTTGCAGTTGATTAATAGAAAAATTCCTCATGTCCACCAATTTATATCAGAATTTTTGTGGATACATAAGTATTCGTAACCTACAGATTACTACAGACTGTTTTGTTTCTGACTGATTCTGTTTTTCGTGTGTTGTTTGCTTATTTTGATGAATCTATGGCTAGTATTGGAGAGTATGAACCATCGAGAAGTTGAAATACAGTAGGTTTAACACCAATATAAATAAAGAATGAGTTCATTACAGTACCTTGAAGTGGCCTTTTGTTTTCTTTAGCTAACGGAGCTCACGAGATTTTCTACTTTAAGTTTTGTGTTGTGAAGATTTCAAGTTTTGGGTAAAGATTTGATGGATTATGGATAAGGAGTGGAAAGAGCCTAAGCTTGGGGATTCCCAAGGCAACCTAGGTAAAATTCAAGGACAACCAAAAGCCTAAGCTTGGGGATGCCCCGGAAGGCATCCCCTCTTTCGTCTTCGTTCATCGGTAACTTTACTTGAGGCTATATTTTTATTCACCACATGATATGCGTTTTGCTTGGAGCATCTTGTGTGATTTGAGTATTTGCTTTTTAGTTTACCACAATCATCCTTGCTGTACACATCTTTTGGGAGAGACACACATGAATTGGAATTGATTAGAATACTCTATGTGCTTCACTTATATCTTTGGAGCTAGATAATTTTGCTCTAGTACTTCACTTATATCTTTTAGAGCACGGTGGTGGTTTTATTTTGTAGAAATTATTGATCTCTCATGCTTCACTTATATTATTTTGAGAGTCCTTTAGAACAGCATGGTAATTTTCCTTGGCTATAAAATTGGTCCTAATATGATAGGCATCCAAGATTGGGATAATAAAAACTTTCATAAAAAAGTGCACTGAATACTATGACAAGTTGGATACTTGATAATTGTTTTTGAGATATAAAGATGGTGATATTAGAGTTGTGCTAGTTCAGTAGTTGTGAATTTGGGAAATACTTGTGTTGAAGATTTCAAGTCCCATAGCATGCACGTATGGTAACCGTTGTGTAACATATTTGAAACATGAGGTGTTCTTTGATTGTCTTCCTTATGAGTGGCGGTCGGGGACGAGCGATGGTCTTTTCCTACCAATCTATCGCCCTAGAAGAATGCGTGTAATGCTTGGTTTTTGATGACTTGTATATTTTTGCAATAATTATGTGAGTTCTTTATGACTAATGTTGATTCCATGGATTATACGCACTCTCACCTTTCCATCATTGCTAGCCTCTTCGGTACCGTGCATCGCCCTTTCTCACCTTAAGAGTTGGTGCAAACTTCACCGGTGCATCCAAACCCCGTGATATGATACGCTCTGTCACACATAAACCTCCTTATATCTTCCTCAAAACAGCCACCATACCTATCTATTATGGCATTTCCATAGCCATTCCGAGATATATTGCCATGCAACTTTCCACCGTTTCATTTATGACACGCTTCATCATTGTCATATTGCCTTGCATGATCATGTAGTTGACATCGTATTTATGGCAAAGCCACCATGCATAATTTATCATACATGTCACTCTTGATTCATTGCCCTTCCCGGTACACCGCCGAAGGCATTCGTATAGTCATATTTTATTCTAGTATCGAGTTGTAATCATTGAGTTGTAAATAAATAGAAGTGTGATGATCATCATTAATAGAGAATTGTCCCAAATAAAAAAATAAAAAAGGGAAAGGCCAAATGAAAAAAGAAAGGCCCAAAAAAGGGGAAAAAGAGAAATAAAAAGGGACAATGCTACTATCCTTTTTTCCACACTTGTGCTTCAAAGTAGCACCATGATTTTTATGATAGATTGTCTCTTGTTTTGTCACTTTCATATACTAGTGGGAATTTTTCATTATGGAACTTGGCTTGTATATTCCAACAATGGGCTTCCGCAAATGCCCTAGGTCTTCTTGAGCAAGCAAGTTGGATGCACACCCACTTACTTTCTTTTGTTGAGCTTTCATACATTATTAGCTCTAGTGCATCCGTTGCATGGCAATCCCTACTCCTTGCATTGACATCAATTGATGGGCATCTCCCAAGCCCGTTGATTAGCCGCGTCGATGTGAGACTTTCTCCTTTTTTGTCTTCTCCACATAACCCCCATCATTTATTCTATTCCACCCATAGTGCTATATCCATGGCTCACGCTCATGTATTGCGTGAAAATTGAAAAAAGTTTGAGATTACTAAAGTATGAAACAATTGCTTGGCTTGTCATCGGGGTTGTGCATGATGAGAGCATTTTTGTGTCACGAAAATGAAGCATATCCAAACTATATGATTTTGTAGGGATAAGCTTTCTTTGGCCAAACAATATGATTTTGTAGGGATAAGCTTTCTTTGGCCAAACTATATGATTTTGTATGGATAAGATTTATTTTTATGTCAATATTAAACTTTTGTCTTGAATCTCTCGGATATGAATATTCATGCCACAATAAAGAAAATTACATTGAGAAAATGCTAGGTAGCATTCTGCATCAAAAATTCTATTTTTATCATTTACCTACTCGAGGACGAGCAGGAATTAAGCTTGGGGATACATGATACGTCTCCAACGTATCTATAATTTTTCATTGTTACATACTATTATATTATCTGTTTTGGATGTTTAATGGGATTTATTATACATTTTTATATTATTTTTGGGACTAACCTACTAACCCAAGGCCCAGTGCAAATTGCTGTTTTTTTTGCCTATTTCAATGTTTCGCAGAAAAGGAATATCAAACGGAATGAAACCTTTGGGAGAGTTATTTTTGGAGCACACGTGATCTAGGGGACTTGGAGTAGATGTCAAGAAAGAAGCTTGGAGGCCACGAGGCAGGGAGGTGCACTTGCCCGCTAGGCGCGCCCCCACCCTCATGGGCCCCTCGCAGCTCCACTGACCTACTTCTTCCTCCTATATATATCCATATACCCCGAAAACATCCAGGAGCTCCACGAAACCCTATTTCCACCGCCGCAACCTTCTGTACTTGAGAGATCCCATCTTGGGGCTCCGTCGGAGGGGGAATCGATCACAGAGGGCTTCTACATCAACACCATAGCCTCTCCGATGATTTGTGAGTAGTTTACCACAGACCTTCGGGTCCATAGTTATTAGCTAGATGGCTTTCTCTCTCTCTTTGGATCTCAATACAAAGTTATCCTCGACCTTCTTTGAGATCTATTCGATGTAATTCTTTTTGCGGTGTGTTTGTCAAGATCCGGTGAATTGTGGGTTTATGATCAAGTTTATCTATGAACAATATTTGATTCTTTTCTGAAATCTTTTATGTATGATTTGTTATCTTTGCAAGTCTCTTCGAATTATCAGTTTGGTTTGGCCTACTAGATTGATCTTTCTTGCAATGGGAGAAGTGCTTAGCTTTGGGTTCAATCTTGCGGTGTCCTTTCCCAGTGACAGCAGGGGCAGCAAGGCATGTATTGTATTGTTGCCATCGAGGATAAAAAGATGGGGTTTATATCATATTGCTTGAGTTTATCCCTCTACATCATGTCATCTTGCCTAATGCGTTACTCTGTTCTTATGAACTTAATACTCTAGATGCATGCTGGATAGCGGTCGATGTGTGGAGTAATAGTAGTAGATGCAGAATCGTTTCGGTCTACTTGTCGCGAACGTGATGCCTATATACATGATCATGCCTAGATATTCTCATAATTATGCACTTTTTTGTCAATTGCTCGACAGTAATTTGTTTACCCACCGTAATACTTATGCTATCTTGAGAGAAGCCACTAGTGAAACCTATGGCCCCCGGGTCTATCTTTTATCATATAAGTTTCCAATCTATTTTGCTTTGCAATCTTTACTTTCAATCTATATCATAAAAATACCAAAATTATTCATCTTATTATCTCTATCAGATCTCACTCTCGTAAGTGACCGTGAAGGGATTGACAACCCCTTTTATCGCGTTGGTTGCGAGGTTCTTATTTGTTTGTGTAGGTACGAGGGACTTGCATGTAGTCTCCTACTAGATTGATACCTTGGTTCTCAAAAACTGAGGGAAATACTTACGCTACTTTGTTGCACCACCCTTTCCTCTTCAAGGGAAAACCAACGCAGTGCTCAAGAGGTAGCAGTCACCATTGTAATTTGTGCTAAATTTTGACCAAAGATTTAACTGAGAAAATGTTAGTGCATGTCAACAAAAGTTATATAATTTTTGATGACATGTATAAACATTTCATTAGTTATATTTATGGACAAAATTTGACACAGATTACAATGGGGACCAATAAACCAGGACGGAGGTAGCAGTTATGCGATTACTAATCTAGAAGCCTAAAAGAACTAGCCCCTGGTACTCCTAGTAGTAATACTCAAGTTGGAATTCCAATTGCACGACACAACTTGTTAGGGAATTTGCATGCTTTCCTGACCAGTGAGATACTCCATACGAAGTACGATACAGAAATAACCAGAGAGAAGGAAGCTAAAAGTAAACAATCAAACGAGCATTTTTGCATTTCTTTTGCATAGAATCATTTCACAAGCTTGACTAGTGTGGGTGCAACAAACCATGGGTCTGTTGCCTAGACTGTGCACAGGCATGGGAACAAGATTGAAGCTTCAACCCAAGTCAGATAACAAGGACCAAGAGATTCGAAGGACCAGCAGACAGATCAGAGGGACCAAGATTGAGCCAGAGAAGTAGGATACCGAAAATAGAAGGGCCTCCCTTGCTAGGCAGGTGAGCTCGGCAAGGGGCGAGGCCACCACCAGAAGAATACAACCAAGACACCCTGGCAGGGCCTGCCGGGGCTCATGGAGGCAAAACCACCTCACCAACCACTCAAGCACGACCCACGTCATCAATTAGTGTGGTGTCAAGCCGCAAGATGACTAAGTGACAGCCATTCGCCACATGGAAGCCATTTCCTATAGGAGAAACCCACAGATGACACCCGTCCTGCGACGTGTCACGAGAATAGGCGTGGAGCTAGCAAGATAGCCCCGGCAAGCCTTGCTGGGCAGCCAGTGATGTGACGCTAAGCGGTGCATTTAATGCACCCTGTCAGCCCATAGAGTTAGGTATGATAGCACTGTTTACTATCTTATAGGTGCATAATGACTGTTTTGCCACTATGGTTACCCCTTGATCTATAAAAGGAGGCCCATGGGAACCGTAGAGAGGGTTAGAAGGTTGGATAACTCACACCCCCGTAAGCGCGTAGTCGCTGCTGCCCCAAGGAGATCCCTGCCGGGCAAGTGTATTGCGCTCCACCACCACCTTTTCCACCATCAATCCACTAAAGCAGGAGTAGGGTTTTACGCCTCGCGGCGGCACGAACCTGGGTAAATCTCTTGTGTGATCTTTGTCATATTGTCCAACGCCCCTCCGCTCTTTGTGCAATGCGCCACCCCCCCCTGCCGAACCAGCTAGGGACCTCCTGGTCCCATAGGTGGCCGTAGTTTCCCTCGACAACTAGTGTTGTTTTTCCACTTTTACAAAAACTGCATTGTAATGTTAAAACGTGCATTTGCATGTACATAAGTAGTAGTAGTAGCACAGTCTGCAAGCATATATAGAGATAAACGTGTAGTGCGATATATAGTTAAGTTTGTGCTATATACACGTACTTACAAAATGCGTACGGATACACAAGGTTTCCAAACTTTCCCTTTTACATACTTAATTAAGGACACTAATAATTCCCCAATGTTTGGGATTTATCATTTGCGTCCCAAAACTAATGAGATCGCCTAACAAAACTAAATTATTCATAATAAAAGCCACGACGCTCGCAGGAGTGCTTGCGGCACACCACGAGTGCCCTGGTGCGCGCCCGTTTCCCAGCACGCCAACACAACGCCTCTTCCTCAGCCTCGCAACTCGCGAGGTGCTGATTGGCGGCTTGCCGACGGGCGAGCGCGATCTCACCGGTGTACGCTCCCCGAGTCCACTCGAACAGGCCCTTCTTTTTCATCAAATTTAAGAACATGAGGGCGCGCTCCCCCAGCTTGGAGATAAAACGCCCCAGCGAGGTTACACGGCTTGCCAGATTTTGCATCTTCTTGAGAGTCTGTGGCGGGCTCATCTCTTCTATCACCTTGACCTTCTCTGGATTTGCCTCAATCCCCCTGTGTGACACGAGAAAACCAAGTAACTTGTCGGAGGGAATGCAAAACACGCATTTCTCTGGGTTCAGCCACAGGTCCACCGCGCGCAGACTGTCAAATGTTTCTTCTAGGTCTTCGACAAGGGTCCTTGCCTCCCAAGACTTCACTACTATGTCGTTGACGTATGCCTCAACATTCCTCCTGAGCTGCTGGCCCAGGGTGATGTGCATCAGCCATTGGAAGGTTGCCCCGGTGTTGCGCAAGCCAAATGGCATGCAAGTGTAGCAGTACACCCTGCATGGGGTCAGGAAGGACATCTTCTCAACATCTTGTACCACCATCTTGATTTGATGATAGCTCGAGAAGGCGTCCAGGAAGCACAGCAGGTCACACTCAGAAGTGGAGTCGACGATCTGATCGATGCGAGGGAGCAGGAAGGGGTCTTGAGGGCAGGCCTTATTGAGGTTGGTGAAGTCTACACACATGCGTTCCCTCCCGCCTTTCTTAGGGACGACGACCTTGTTCGCCAACCATTCCGGGTACCATACCTCCCGAATAACACCAACTTCTTGTAGTTTGCGGGTTTCCTAGACAATGAAAGACTGCTTCTCCATGGATATCCGCCGTGCCTTTTGCTTCACAGGGCGCACGTTGGGGCACACCCTGAGGTGGTGCTCGATTATCCCTCTCGGGATCCCGACTAGATCCTTGGGATCCTAGCCGAACACCTCCTTGTTTGCATGCAAGAAGTCGACCAACGCCCTTTCCTGATCTGGAGGAAGGTTGGCGCCTATGGTGAAGGTGGCGCCACAAGCCCCGTCTTCTTCGACCAGCACATGCTTCGTCTCGGCACGATCTTGAGAGAACAACTGCTTCTTCTTTGCTGGTGCAGCTCCTGGGGCCTCTGGGGCCCCTGCTTCGGCCGAGCGCACTGCTGCTGCGGCACTGAAAGCGAGCTTGAGGGCCGTCAAGGCTTCTTTGGTGTCACCGGCCACAGTGAGGATGTCGTTGCTCCCTGGCATATTCATGAGGTTGTAGGCAGGGTGAGTCGCCGCCATGAACTTGGCCAGGGCTAGGTACCCGAGGATGGCGTTGTACAGGAGGCTGATGTGGGCGATGTCGAAGTCGATGAGCTCGGTCCGGTAGTTGTCGCGGGTGCCAAAAGTGCCGGGGAGGCGGATCTGCCCTAGGGGGCAGGTGGAGCCGTCAACAACTCCAGAGAAGGGCTTGGTGGGGCGGAGCCGGCCGTGTGGCACATGGAGCAAGCCGAAAGCTTCCACAGAGAGTACGTTGAGGCCAGCCCCGCCGTGAATGAGGGTCTTGGTGACCGCCACGTTGCAGGTGGTGGGGGTCACTGCAAAAAAAATACACTTCCGTGATGATATGTGTTTGTCATAGTAGGTCGTGTTTTTTGTCATGCATGTACATCCATGACGATTTTATGACAGAATCAAGATAGTCATACCTGTGCTGTCGTAGAAGTGTTCCATGACATTACCAAAATTATCATCACGGAAGTGTCTACTTCCATGACGATAAATCGCGCGTCACAGAAGTGCTTTCGTCAAGGGTGACCGACACATGGCATCCACCGTAACGGAACACCGTTAAGCTATCGGGTCAGATTTTGGATCCAATAACCCGTTAACAGCCCTGACCAATGGGAAATTTCCACGTGTAAAATTCTGATTGGCCGAAGGAAACACGTGTTGCCTCACCGTTGGGACAGATGTCATCCACTCATTGGACAGGAGGCGCCTATGATAGGTCGACACGTGGCACGGCCCAACAGTGGCCCATTCCGGTGAAAAAGGCTGGCCCAGTAAAAATTAGCAGGCCGGCCCATTTAAGGCCTACTAGTGTCAGGTCCATTTAAGCCCACGGCCCATACGAGATGTGCCAATTCGGCCCGTCAACGGCCCGTTAAAGATTTGACACCGTCGCAGCCCATCGTCAGTTCGAGCCCGTTAACAGCCTGCTATATATTTGGGCTCAATATCGGCTCGATGAGATTTCGGCCTGTTAACAGCCCATTTAATGGATAGGCCAATTTTCAGGATGTACATCTTTTAGCCTTTTAGCGACCCATTTAAATGTTGGGCTAATTTCCGGCCCGGTGTGTCTTTCAGCCTCTTGATGGCCCATAAATCTGATGGGCCATTTGTAGTCGGACCTGAGTTTCGGCCTTTTAGCGGCCCATTTAAGTGTTGGGCCAATTTCTGGCCCGGTGTCACTTTCAGCCTGTTGATGGACCATAAATCAGTTGGGCCATTTGTAGTCGGACCTGAGTTTTGGCCTTTTAGCGACCCATTTAAGTGTTGGGCCAATTCCCGGCCATGTGTGCCTTTCGGCTTGTTAATGGACCATAAATGAGTTGGGCCATTTGTAGTCGGACCTTAGTTTTGGCCTTTTAACGGCCCATGCCCTTCATGGTCCAATACCAGCCCGGTTTCTCTTTTGGCATGCTAAAGGCCCACAACACAGTTGGGCCGTTTACAATACAACTTGACTTTCGGCCTCTTAGCGGCCCATGCTCTTCATGGTCCAGTACAAGCCCGCTGTCTCTTTCGGCCTGCTAAAGGCCTACATTATAGTTGGGCCATATGTAGCCCAAACTTAGTAACAGCCTATTAACGACCCGGGAGGTAAGAGGGCCGACCATTAACTTTCGGCCTAGTAACGGCCCATTAACTTAATGGGCCCACTAAAGTTCGTTCATGTCTTTAGGCCAAATTAGATAATTTGAGCCCAGTACGACGAGAAATTATGCACAGGACCAAAACCGATCAAGCAAAGGTACGGCATACAGGGAATAACGTTGCAGATCCAGCATATATTACAGGAAATTACATCCACTGGGCAATCAAAGATTGATGCCAGTGCAAATAAATGAGCAAAACCTAACCATCTACAACGTCACAATCTGCAACCTCAGCACAGATGACGCCCATAAGCATGTGGGCAAGTTCTTGCTGCTTTGCTACACTGTCTCTGAAAACATTGATCAGTTGTTGTGTCGCACGACTCTGCACCTCTGATTCATCCACCATTTCGATCATTGCTTCAGCCATTAATTGGTTCACAAACATACATTTATTCTGTTGCATTCGGGACAAAGGATACTGAACAGATTCAGATGGCGATTTTGGCAGGCTTGTATTATTGATAGTGGAGAGTGTCTCGACCACTGCATCATAACATAAATTAGGAAGGGAACCAAACAGATTAATCATGAATTATTGCCATATTACCTGGCCTAGATTTACTGGAAATAAACAATGGGGTTGCCTTGCTGGTTTTAGAGTTTGTCTTCTTATCTTCAGCAGCCTACACAAATTTAACACACTAGCATTGCTATCATTGGCCAAGTCAGATAATAGGAAAGCAACATTGACACAACGAATGTTTGGGCAACTAGCCTACACCAAATTAAACACAATATGGCATAGCTATCATCAGCCAGATAAGGTAATACGAAAGCAACATTGACACAAGGAATGAATGGGCAACCAGAGAAGCACTACAATTCAGTAATGTGCGTGATATGAGATAGTACATTCATGCAGCTCAATATGCAAAACTACCAGACAGTTTTCCTTACAAAAATCAACATTGGCGCCTTTAACATTTTGCTACAACTAATTTTAGATCAGATAAAGGTTAGATTCACGCTGATTAACAAAATACATGCTGATGTAAAAATATAGTGATATACAACAGGTACTTACATCAGCATTGGAGCACAAAAAATTCCCGCAAGATATTTTCCTCGAATACGATCCCAATGGAGGAAGTCTCGTATCATTTAACCTTATTTGCTAAAAGAGAGATGGGTAAGAAACATGTAGAAAATATGATCAGAATGCTATAAAATTTCATGATGCGAGGATACGCACACGCTTCTTAGAATGGAGTTGACATTCTTTTGCTGGACTGGAGCGGACTAGTTCTTTGGCCACTGGAATCTACTTATTCTCAGTGGGAGTTGGGTTTCTCTGTGCTGGAGCAGTATCTATGAAAAATGGAGTTGGTTTATTATCTCCTGGCGTTTGGATCTTTTGCAAAGACCTGGTTTGTAACCCTTCAGATTCTATCATAGTCGTCTTCCCCTTGTGTGCCTTGTATAGAAGAATGGTGATTTAATTATAAAACATGCGACGGCAGAGAGATGGAATAGGTACTGAAGAATAGAAAGGCATGACATATTGACATGTATTCCCTCCATCCGGAAAAAATGGATGGGTCTAGGCGTATTTCAGTTCTAGATACATCCTTTTTATCCATTTCGGCAACATGTAATCCGGACGGAGGGAGTATGGTGTAAGAGCTAGGGATACGATAAGACAACACAGCAAAAAAACACTAGTTGAATGTAAAACTGTATGCTAGCGGAATACGTACAGAAATAACTAAGGCAACATACACATGTATGATTGGGAAAATAAGATGGCATTGCAACAGAGCACTAGAACAACACTTCAATGTAAAAAAACATGGTATGGTAGACAGATGAAGTACATGCTGATGAATAACAATGCATAAGATATTCAGAAGCATGATGTCCAAATTAAGCAGATGGCATTGCGATAGAGTAGAATGACAGTACTTGAATTTGAAAACATGTTATCATGAATGGAATAGGTACTGAAAAACAGGAAGGCATGACATATTTACATGCATGATCAGCATGCTAAGCACATGGCATTGCAACAGAGTAGATACACTCCAGGACATTATATGCATGTTGTACCCATATCACAGGCCAAGTTAGAGCAAGGACCTTGTGGGGTGAAGAGGATTCATCATCTTTATGCAAGTTTTTTGAAGAACTGCCTTTACATGTTCCATCATATTGGGTATCATTGACATCAAGTTTATTGGCCTTTGCATTGCTCCGTGAGGTTCTTGTGGATATATTAGTGTGTGCAATTATATCTGACATGCATGGAAGACAACTAGTAGTTAGATTTATGTAATGAGTGCCTGTGGGAGACGACATAAATAGTAGGACTGGGGATAACTAGCAGCGACAGGTCTCATAAACTAAAGGGAGAACACAGATGAAAGCTACAGAATATGTATCGCTTGTACTTAAGATTAACTAGATGGCACACAAAAGTATTAAAGAACAACATAGGTAATACTAGAAGTGGTATAATACTATAATCACCAGCCTGTGGGATAACATTGGCTGATGGATGATAACTATGGAACAACGTCACCTAAAGAACAAGTAACTTAGCTGAACTATGGAACATCATTAACTCCTGAACAAGACCCGTAAGAGATCAGCATGAATATACAATGAAATGTGATGATCTATTTTCCATGCTTAGATGAATAACAAAGCCATAAATGTTGCACACAAGTAAGATGAGGGTACAACCTATCTGGCTGCCATCCATAGGAGTGAGCATCATGTGCTGACTTGTCGATGGCCCTGCAGTTGTTGTGGCTGTCCATGTCGGGCACGCGCATTCGATGCAGGGAACTGTTGAGTGGGGACTATAGCTCCCTTCTGGTGTATGATTCCCTTGTTGGAGCAGCTGCGGTGAGTCGGAAGACGGTGTGTCTGAAGATGCAGATAACGCATAATGTTAAGAACAGCATATCTCTTTGATCTGAAGAAATACACTAAGAGATCAACAACAAGGTACGAGAGTGGTCACACGTCTGTTGACTGAAGACTAAACTGGGGTCACACGATTTTATTTTATTTTGGTACTGTCCGATCTACGCCGGATGGCTGGCCGTCTTGTGCCTCCCGGCTGACACTGTTTGGAATCTTCCCCGAAGAGCCAGCGACCAACGGCAGAGTAGCCTGCCTCCGCCGTCCGTGGCCCCACCGCACTATCGTGGTTGCGCCGCCCCCGGGCCAATCCATAAAGACTCCCCGTCATCATGATCTGGCGGTGGCAGTACCTTCAACCCACGCAACTCTAAAAGATAGCCATCTAAGCGCTGCTTCCGCGACGAACTTGCGGCCCCGCACCTTACGTTAGACACCAGGCAACCGGCAGCCTAGGAGCTCTGCCGCCTTGAGGGGTGCTGCTTCCCATTGGGAATCGATTGGCCCAGAATAGAAATTCAGACAACTGATGCCTAAATAAAGTGATTTGAGATGAGGGTGCGACCTATCTGGCGGCATGGTGAAGTAGGCAGGTCCAGCTGCCGAGTCGGTGAGGCCGGCGCGGTTGCGGTGGTGACCGGCGGCGGGGAAAGAGCGATGTTGCGACGGTCGATGGCTACGCGGAAGCAGTGCCAGGACTCTGGACGGATCCAAAGTTGGAGCCGCTCCAGCGCCGTGAACAACGCCGGGGGTGAATCAGCTCCGGTACGGTTCACGCGGCCGTCGTCGAGGTAGCACCAGCAGGACGGAGTAAGAGGCACACGGCCCAGTGCACGACGGCAAATGGACAGCGTCTCCGGCATTAGGGAGGAGGGCGGCTGTGAAATTGGTGCGGTGTGGGGTGCCATGGAGGTGGGGCTGAGGTTTCGCGGCTCGAGAGAAGGGAGCTTCCCGCGGAGAAGGTGATTTGGCTCCCATGAGGTATGAATGGGGGGGGGGGGCGGGGGGGAATTAGGAGGGGAGTGGAACCATGTCTTACGGACGCATTTGTCTGAAATGTGTGGGGGAGTTACAGTTCTACCCATGCCTATAGGCTTCTCGGCTTGGGTCTGTGTACTGAGGGTCGGGGATAGTAGAGTAACTTTGCTTCTCCCCAAATAGTGGGCAGCAGAGATTTCGGGCGAGGAGGGCGTGTTTTGAACTATAGTGGGCGCGAGCAATTTTGGGCGAGGAGAGCATGTTTTGAAATAGTGGGCGCGAGCTATTTCGGGCGAGGAGAGCGTGTTTTGCCGACCATGGTTTATGAATTATTCGACACATGTCATTTCGGCCAAGGAGAAGGCGCGCTTGTATGAAGTTACGAACCTACCCTCGATGTACAACGGGCCAATTGATGCGTGTCCCACATAGGACGGTAATTTCGCGTCTCCCATTTATTTGCTCGGGCGAATTCCACCGAGCAGAGAGGATGTTTAACGGTTCGTTCAAATTTTGGGAGAATGAGTATCCACGTCTACCTTACCAAGTCGATTCGGATCAAATTTTGAAATATTAGCTTGCCACTTCTTTTTTAGATGGAGAGATGATGCTCAGGAGTAATATGTTTTTACATGCTCGTTGCTAGCGATTTACTATATGACAAATAGTTGACCCACTAAAAAACGCGAATCAAACCCAAAATGAAATATCTCGATTCAATGAAATAGCTCGTTCAGTAGGTCAAAATAGTGAACTAAATCGAAAATTGAACACCTCAATCGAGTAGCATGTTGTACAGTATTATAATACTCCATGAACATGTTGAGAGTCAGATTAATGAACTTGTTTGATATACGCATATATCCGTTCATGTGTGGATTGCAGACAACATGTTCTCCAATTTAAATATCTGAATGCAAGTTTATATTGAAACATGGTTTATATCAGTCTTTGATGCATAAAACGCGACCTCCCCCTCTCCCGGACTCCTGTTCTCTGTCTCTCCGTCTCTCTCTCGCCGACAATCTTCAATTCTATCGCACGCATCCGACACAAAAACCTTGTTGGTCCCTCTCCGTTTCTCTCCATCTCTCTCTCTCTCTCTCTCTCTCTCTTTGTGTGTGTGTGTGTGGGGGGGGGGGTGTCGGTGTCAAAATCGGCGGATCTCGGGTAGGGGGTCCCGAACTGTGCGTCTAGGCCGGATGGTAACAGGAGACAAGGGACACGAAGTTTTACCCAGGTTCCGGCCCTCTCGATGGAGGTAAAACCCTACGTCCTGCTTGATTAATATTGATGATATGGGTAGTACAAGAGTAGATCTACCACGAGATCGAGGAGGCTAAACCCTAGAAGCTAGCCTATGGTATGATTGTTGATGTGTATGTTGTCCTACGGACCTAAACCCTCCGGTTTATATAGACACCGGGGAGGGTTAGGGTTACACAAAGTCGGTTACAATTGTAGGATATCTTCATATCCGTATCGCCAAGCTTGCCTTCCACGCCAAGGAAAGTCCCTTCCGGACACGGGACAGAGTCTTCAATCTTGCATCTTCATAGTCCAGGAGTCCGGCTGAAGGTATAGTCCGGCTATCCGAACACCCCCTAATCCAGGACTCCCTCAGTAGCCCCTGAACCAGGCTTCAATGACGACGAGTCCGGCGCGCAGATTGTCTTTGGCATTGCAAGGCGGGTTCCTCCTCCAAGTACTTCATAGAAGATTTTGAACCCAAAGATAGTGTCCGGCTTTGCAAAATAAGTTTCCACATATTGCCATAGAGAGAATAATATTTACACCAATCTAATCTGCTGACGTATTCCATAGCGTGTCACACCACGACCAAGCCTTTATCCGAGTCGTTCCATTACCCCACCTCAGCGCGTCATGCGAGGCGGTTTCCTTGGCACGTCTTGTTAAAGCAGAGACCGTGTCCCCTTATCCCGGGATTCTCATCAATACGGGCGTGGGTAACCCAACCGCGCCATTGATTACGATGCTTGGAGATAAGCGAGTCTTACCTGGCTCGTGGGGACATGTAGTTGCGTCCACCCATATAAGGGGATAAAGATCCACCTTTTCACCTACGCCTTCTTCCTCCTTCGCCTGTCCATTCTTGCGCACTCGAGCTCCAGCGCCCAAGTCCGCACTCCTCACCTCAACCTTCTCCAGCCATGTCCGGAGCGGGAGGCAATTGGATGGTCTCCTCCGTCACGGAGGGACATATCAAAAAGCTGAGGAAGGCCGGATACCTGTCTAACGACATCGCGTACCGGCTCCCCGAAAAGGGGCAGCTCATCCCCACCCCTAGGCCCCATGAGAGGGTGGTGTTCCTCCCCCATTTCCTCCACGGACTGGGCTTCCCTCTTCACCCATTTGTCCGGGGGCTCATGTTCTACTACGGCCTGGATTTCCACGATCTGGCCCCGAACTTCGTCCTCAACATCTCGGCGTTTATCGTCGTGTGTGAGGCCTTCCTCCGCATCCGCCCCCATTTTGGCCTATGGCTCAAGACTTTCAACGTCAAGCCGAAGGTGGTGCGCGGCAACCAGGCGGAGTGCGGAGGCGCCATGGTGGGCAAGATGGCCAACGTCCTCTGGCTCGAGAGCTCCTTTGTGGAGACCCTGAAGGGGTGGCAATCGGGGTGGTTTTACATCACCGAGCCGCGCGACGCCGAATGGGTCGCACCCCCTGAGTTTCGATCCGGACCCCCTACGCGGCTCACCTCCTGGAAGGAGACGGGCCTGTCGTGGGGTAAGAAGGGAGAGCTGACCGGACTCCAAACATGCGTCCAAACCCTGGTGGACAAGAAGCTCAAACTTGTCAACGTAGTCCAAGTTATGCTCATCCGCTTGATCCTCCCGTGTCAACAACGGGCTTTCAACCTGTGGGAGTTCGACCCGGCACGGCACCAAACCCTGAGCAGGCTCTTCGACACGATGTACGAAGATGCCTGGAAGGTGCTTTTCAAGGGCGCCGAGGCTCCCGCATCCGCTACCGAGGATCGCGGATTCAGTGCGCAGCGTCATGCTCTCGTGGTAAGCTGTTTTTTCATTTTACAGGGTATCAGTTTTTCATAGTTTGACTCCATGCGGGATCTAAACTCCCTTACCTTTGACAGGATTGGCAGGTGACATCCGGACAGATCAACTGTCCGGCTCCTTTGCCCGAAGGCCCAGCGGATGCTCGCTTGGCGAAGCTGCTGGTTCCGGCACCCTATGTGGTGCCGGAGAAGAAGGCCGCAAAAAAGGCCGCGGGGACTCGAAAGAGTGCCCGGCGCCAGGAGGCGTCGGATCCATCATCCGACGTTCCGAGGCGCATTCCTCCCGTGAAGATGAGGAGGAAGAAGAAGAGACCTCTCCCCCTCTAGCGGGGGGAGAGAAGAAAAGGAAGGCTACCCTCTCGGGGGAGGCCGGAGGGTCCAAGAAGGGGAAAACCCTTCCTCCGGACTGCTCCACCGACAACGACGGCGGCGGAGAGGAGTGGCAGCCCAGGGCCAAGCCCCTGGCAAAATCGTAAGTATCCGGATACCAGAGTAATTCATAGTATTCGTTTATTGCACAACTTTCCCTTACATCGAATATGTTTATGCAGCCCACCCAAAGACCGGCTCAACGCGTCGTCGAGCGGCTCACTGGACTCGTCGGATGTGAACTCGCTTCCGATGGGTCTCCCCCCGCCCTACGGACGACACCAAAGTGTTGTCCCAACAGGTTCCAAGCTGGGAGGAGGTGGTCCTGGAGGCGCCGCAAGGCGACCTCCGGACTCCAGGAGTAAAGGGGATGAAACCCCCCGGGGCTCCAAGTCCGGCTGTAGGCCGGACACCGCTCCGGAACCTTCAGAGGTTCCAGAGTCCGGTGGGGGACCTCCTTCCAAGAGGAGCAAGTCCGCCGTGCCGGTGGCCCCCGTCCAACCAGAGGCGCTGGACAATACGTTGGAGGCGCTCCAAGGTGCCTCCATCGACGAGGAGCACCGCGCTATTATGAGTGCGGTGGTCCAGAAGGTTCAGTCCGCGAAGAGCGGACTGACTGAAGCTTTTACTAGCCTTTTGACAGGCTTTGAGGTAAGTAAAGAATGTGTAAATAATAGTACCACATAGACAGTAGCCCCTGATGCTCTGTTTGGCGTTCGGGAAGAAAAGCCGAATAGAGGATCAAATAGAATTCGCAGGAGTCTAACAAAAATGAGTCAATATGCATATGCAGGCTTCCCTGCTTGCGTCCGCCGCACTGACTGCGGAAGTGGACACGCTAAAGCAGAACCTCGAGCGGTCCGAGCAAGAGCTCGAGCGTGCCAAGAAGCGGCTCGAGGATAATGAAGGTAAGAAATACCTTGTTTTTAAATATATATAAAAAGGTGCAATTGCAAAGAATGACAGGATTATCGTGGCTATTTTAGGGGCCACGTCTGAAGTGGCGACCCTTAAGCAAGCGCTGGTCGAGGCCGAGAAGAGGCCGGCCTCGGAGCGCACCGAGCGGGAGAAGTATGAGGCCGAGGTTGGCAAGGTGCGGCAAGAGCTCCAGGCTCTCATGGAAAAACATGAGAGTTTGGAGCTTGACTCGAAGACGCAAGCGTCCGAGCTCGCGGTGGCTATTGAAAATGCCAAATCTGCCAAGGCCGAATCCCAGAAGACCCTCCAGGAGTTGTATGAGGTGAAGAAGATAGCGGCGGGTAAGGCATTCTTTATGCAAAGCAAACACATAAACGTGAGTTACTTGTTACTTACCCAAATCCGGAGCTCTCCAGGAGCGTTCGCAGATCTTCCCCGGAGTGTGTCCAATGCCGCCGCATTCTATCGAGCCAAGGAGGGCAGCTCGACGGAGAAGGTGTTCTGGTCTCAGTATGCTGAGGCCGGACACCCCATGCCCCTGAGCGACTAGCTGAAGCAACTGGTCGAGCTCCACAAGGCGGCCGAACAGGCCATGAAGGGCCTCATTGTTCGGCTGTGGCCTGGAGGGGCTCTGCCTGGTAGCTATTTCGGGCTGGTGCGGCGGCTGGTGGAGGCCTATCCAAGGCTCGAAGTCATCATGCGCTCCGTCTGCATTGAGGGTGCCCGTAGGGCCCTTGCCCGTGCTAAGGTGCACTGGGGCAAGCTGGATGCTGAGAAGCTTGTGAAGGACGGGCCACCGCCGGGGAAAGAGCATCGCAAGCCCGAGAATTACTATAAGGATGTTCTGAAGGGTGCCTGCCTTGTGGCGGATGAATGTTCTAGGGATGTAATTTTTGAGTGAAACTTGCTCGTTTTGTCCTGTGCGCTGAAAACTTGTTTATATGCGCTAAGCAATGCTGTTGGAATTTAAAATATTACCTTCTGTGCGGCTGTTTATCAATTCTGAGAGATGGCGAGTCGTTGGCTTCTTCCCCCGTGCCGCTAGTGCTGGGGTGTTCGGGGATAAACCTGAGCGCTCTTTTTCCCATGTTTGGGTCCTTCGAGGGAGGCGCTCAGCCCAACGAACAAGGCAATCGGACTATAATGCGTGAACACTCTCACTTATCCATAGAATTCTATAATTTTAAATTTCGGCAAAGCCCCTGGTATTCGGAAGACCGAGTTCGGGGCGCTATCCACGCCTTGGCTGGACAGAGCCGGCTCCTCGCCCTAAGCGGCATAAGTCTTTAGGGACTCGAAAAAACAGCGACCAGCTCTCGCTTCATCATGACAGTCAGTTTTAGCTTTCTCCATTGAGGTGCTTGACCCAGCTCAACTGGGGCACAATCGCAGTGGTTCTCCTAGTGCTACCTTAGCCGATATAGCGGAACGTAAGGCACCAAAACATAGGAGCCGGGCAAACCCAACTATTAACCCAAGACATGATTCAGAGCCGATGCATATAATGCTATAAGTTTGGGGTGCCACACTTGTTAAAGTGTTCGGACTTCTTACACCATATTGAGGGGTACTAAAGCCCCTGGCGTATTTTGGCCGTACCAACGTGCACGGGTGCAGCATGTCGTTAAGGAACATATATAAAGAAAAAAGGTAATGCAAAAATAGACGAAAGCTATGCATTGTTTATTAAAAAGGGGTGCGATCAAGGCAGAACGATACAAGTAATGCGATAAGTGGAAGGTTGGACTAGTTAACATGTCCGCTCCAGGGGCAAGATGCGGAATAGTATGCGGAACGGGTATACTGCTCGTGATAGAGACCACCTGGGAGTATCGTAATGCGGCGTGGCTTGTCTGCTTCCCTGGTTCTTGCATCGTTTGTGCGGCAATTGAGCTGCCGAACAGGCCTTCCGAAGGATGGAGTCCTGAAAGTAAGAGAAAATTAAAAAATCGGCAGCCCCTGGTATGGTTTAAGCCGTGTTTTGGGCGTGCCGTGATGGTGCCCCTCCCCCTGTGCCCATGGTATCTCTAGAGCGTAGTTATGTATGCGGAGTACTGGCGTCGCCTTTTTGCGAGGGTTGGGGTTGGGGCCGCATTGCTACGCCTGCTTGGATCGTGCCAGGCGGTCTTGTTGTAGGTTACTTTGGGCGCGCTTGACGGTGTCCGGTCGTTTAGAGGCCGGACTGGAGAACTGCCTGGAGAGGCTGCTTTGTACTTCCGCTGCAAGGGCCGCCGTGTGCTCCTCCGTTCGGAGGGAGCGTTTGGTGTTTCCATTAACCGTAATTACTCCTCGAGGGCCTGGCATCTTGAGCTTAAGGTATGCGTAATGCTGTACCGCATTGAACTTAGCGAATGCGGTTCGCCCGAGCAGTGCGTGATAACCACTGCGAAACGGGACTATGTCGAAGATTAACTCCTCGCTTCGGAAATTATCCGGAGATTCGAAGACCACTTCAAGTGTGACTGAGCCTGTACAGTTGGCCTCTACACCTGGTATTACGCCTTTAAAGGTCGTTTTGGTGGGCTTAATCCTCGAGGGATCTATGCCCATTTTCCGCACTGTATCCTGGTAAAGCAGGTTCAGGCTGCTGCCGTCGTCCATAAGGACTCTAGTGAGATGAAATCCGTCAATAATTGGGTCTAGAACCAATGCGGCGAATCCGCCATGACGGATGCTAGTGGGATGATCCCTTTGATCAAAGGTGATCGGGCAGGAGGACCATGGGTTGAACTTTGGGGCGACTAGCTCTACCGCGTATACGTCCCTTAACGCGCGCTTCCGCTCCCTTTTGGGGATGTGGGTTGCGTATATCATGTTCACCATTCGTACTTGTGGGGGAAAACCCTTCTGTCCACTATTGTTTGGCGGCCGGGGCTCCTCGTCGTCATCACTATGCAGCCCCCTGTCTTCATTTTCGGCGTTTAACTTGCCTGCCTGCTTGAACACCCAACAATCCCTGTTGGTGTGATTGACTGGCTTTTCGGGGGTGCCATGTATCTCGCACGAGCGGTCGAGTATTCGGTCCAAACTAGACGGGCCCCTAGGATTCCTTTTGAATGGCTTTTTCCGCTGACCGGATTTAGAGCCTCTGAATCCGGCATTAACTGTCGTATCCTCAGCATTGTCGCCGTTAATGCGGCGCTTCTGCTTGTTGCAACACGACCTGCCACTACTGTCCCTGGTGTCCGAATTACCAGGGTTCTTGGTCATATTGTTGCTACGAGCAAGCCAGCTGTCTTCTCCCGTGCAAAAGCAGGTCATGAGTGTCGTGAGTGCTGCCATATATTTCGGCTTTTCCTGTCCAAGGTGCCGGGCCAGCCACTCGCCACAGATATTGTGTTTGAAGGCTGCTAGGGCCTCAGCGTCCGGATAGTCGACTATTTGATTTTTCTTTGTTAGGAACCGTGTCCAGAATTGCCTGGCTGATTCCTCTGGCTGCTGAATTATGTGACTTAGGTCATCGGCGTCTGGGGGTCGCACATAAGTGCCTTGGAAATTGTCGAGGAATGCGGCTTCCAGGTCCTCCCAACAACTGATTGATCCTGTTGGAAAGCTGTTAAGCCAATGCCGAGCTGGTCCTTTAAGCTTGAGTGGGAGGTATTTGATGGCGTGGAAATCATCGCCGCGGGCCATGTGGATATGAAGGAGATAATCCTCGATCCATACTGCAGGATCTGTTGTGCCATCATATGATTCGATGTTTACGGGTTTGAAACCCTCGGGGATTTGATGATCCATTATTTCGTCTGTAAAGCAGAGTGGGTGTGCGGTGCCTCTGTACTGGGCTATATCATGACGTAGCTTCAATGAGCCATGTCTACTGTGTTCGGCCCCGCCGAATTTGTGGCCGGCGTGACGGTTACCGTCTCGAGCCGTGGGGCGCCCACGCGATCCGTAGATTGATCTTGTTTGCCTTGCCTTGTCCTCCAACATGTCTCGTAAGTCCGGCGCATATTCCCGTGCCTTGGTACGGGGTGCGGCTTGAGTGGAGGGCCGAGAGGCGTCTCTGCCGTGACCACGAGGTGGCCGGTCAGCCGCATCAAATGCTTCCTCCTCTAATCGGGGTAGCAACCTGCGCTTTGGGTAGCTCTTGAAGGGTATTCGAGTTTATGCTCTTCGGCCCTAAGGACTTCAGTCCATCTGTCGACTAGCAAATCTTGATCAGCTCTAAGCTGTTGCTGTTTTTTCTTGAGGCTTCTTGCCGTGGCCATAAGCCTGCGTTGAAAACACTTTTGCTCGACGGGATCCTCTGGCACGACGAATTCGTCATCATCGAGGCTTGCCTCGTCTTCGGAGGGAGGCATATAATTATCGTCATCGACCTCTCTGTCTGCCGCTCTCTCATTTGGGCCGGTTTCTCCATCCTCCTATGCTAAATCTTGCTGGAGGGGGTTTTCTTCGGCGCTTTCCAGAGTATTATTATCTCCCGTGCTGGAATCACCTTGTTTGTTTTGGCAGGATTTTGAGCGGCGCCGCTGACGCCGGCGCTTAGGCTGTTTCTTGGAGGGGTCATCCTCCGCTGTTCCATCGCCATCTCCCTCTTTTGGGGTGTCCACCATGTATATGTCATATGATGAGGTGGCTTTCCAGGTCCTAGTAGGCTCTGGTTCTTCATCATCTCCTTCATCGGCGTCCATACCGTCGATATCTTCGGAGTCGAAGTCGAGCATGTCAGTTAAGTCGTCGACAGTGGCTACAAAGTGGGTGGTGGGGGGCTTTGAATTTCTTCATCGTCCGTACCCCAACCTTGCTGACCGTAGTCCGGCCAGGGCTCTCCTGATAAAGAGAGAGACTTCAGTGACTTCAGGATATCACCGAAAGGCGAGTGCTGAAAGATGTCCGCGGCAGTGAACTCCATGTTCGGCGCCCAAGCGGATTTGATCGGCAGGGGCGCGGAGGGTTCGGAGTCCGGAGAGGAGTCCGGCTCCTTGGAGTCACGAGTCTCGCAGAGTACAGGGCTGGTGCTTAGCTCAATCGCCGTTGGGGTCGCAGCCCCCGAGGTGGCGTCCAACCGCCCATCCTCGATCGGCGCAGTTGGCTCCGAATTAAGGGTCGAAGCCGATGCGGGTGCGGCCTCCAGGGCACTGTTCGGTGGCAGAGCTAGATCATGCTCGTCGTGACAGTGCGGCGCGCTCGGCAGTGGCTCGAATCCGTCGAAGATCAAGTCCCCGCGGATGTCAGCCGTGTAGTTAAAACCTCCAAATCTGACCTGACGGCCAGGGGCATAGCTTTCGATCTGCTCCAGACAGCTAAGCGAATTGGCCCGCAGTGCGAAGCCGCCGAAGACGAAGATCTGTCCGGGGAGGAAGGTCTCACCCTAGACTGCATCGCTATCGATGATCGTAGGAGCCATCGAGCCTGACGGCGACGACACAGAGGAACTCTCAATGAAAGCACCAATGTCGGTGTCAAACTCGGCGGATCTCGGGTAGGGGGTCCCGAACTATGCGTCTAGGCCGGATGGTAACAGGAGACAAGGGACACGAAGTTTTACCCAGGTTCGGGCCCTCTCGATGGAGGTAAAACCCTACGTCCTGCTTGATTAATATTGATGATATGGGTAGTACAAGAGTAGATCTACCACGAGATCGAGGAGGCTAAACCCTAGAAGCTAGCCTATGGTATGATTGTTGATGTGTACGTTGTCCTACGGACCTAAACCCTCCGGTTTATATAGACACCGGAGAGGGTTAGGGTTACACAAAGTCGGTTACAATGGTAGGAGATCTTCATATCCGTATCGCCAAGCTTTCCTTCCACGCCAAGGAAAGTCGCTTCCGGACACGGGACGGAGTCTTCAATCTTGCATCTTCATAGTCCAGGAGTCCGGCTGAAGGTATAGTCTGGCTATCTGAACACCCCCTAATCCAGGACTCCCTCAGGGGTGTCTTTCTAGTTCGCATGCATATATACACCATCTATAGGTCTCTCTCGCACACTATGTATGATACTCTAGCTAGTCCAAGCTAGATATCTTGGGTGCACTCATCGTACACACACAAATTCCTTGGCTCTTTGCCCGTAACTCTCTCACGCACCACTATGTCATCTCAGAGCTCTTCCCCCTCTCTCAAACTCTCCATCCACCTGGGTCACACATACACATGCATATCTCACTCGCACTCGATAGGCCCATCTAAAACTCTATCTCTCCCCCTCGTTCTCTCTCCATCTCACGTGTGCACACACACAATATCATGCCCAGCTAGCCAAGTATGATGGTCTCTCACTCAATTGTAGGCACACACAGTCCCCCCTATATGTATATGACTAGCTAATCTTAGTCTCCATCACAAACATGTGCATGGTCTATCTATCTTTCTATCGCGCACGCACTCCCTCGATCTCCCACCCATATAGTCCCCTCACGATCTCGATGGGATCTCTCTCTATCACAAACACACCCTCTCTCCCTCCCCATGCGTCCATGCCATCCGTGTGTCCCTCTCGACCTTTGTTCCTTGTTAGCCAGACCTCTATTGGACATGTGCTACAGGGGTGTCTCTCTCCATTGCAAACAATCACACACTAGCTATCTTCGTGTATCTCCTCACCTCGCTTTTCCATCACGGAGATGCATGCGTGACATGTTCGCATAAGAAACGAAAAAACACACACTCTCTCTAATGTATCGTTTGTTGTCACTTTGTCTTTCACACACATACTCTTTTTGCACAATTACTCATTCTCCTTCAAACGCACTTGATCTGTCTCGACTGAGGCACTCTCCTCGGTCCATAGCATATAGATTTATTGAAAAGTCAAACATCACAAAGTTTGACTATGTACGTGGAGAAAAAGAATTACATCTAGTACGGCAAACATATACCATGAGATTCACCATGAGATGTAGTTTTGTATGATGTATCTTTGGTATTGTAGATATAAATAACATTTGCGTAAACCTGATCAAAGTTCCCAAAGTTTGACTTCTAAAAAATTTACATGCACTGCATTATCGAGCGGATGGAATATCTCTTTCCCCCTCTCAGCTATCTGACGCACCACTCAGCCTTATCGGTGCTCCTCAATCTCTCTCAAACTTTATTGGTCAGTTTGGTTCATGACCTGACCCTCATGCCTTGATGGCCGGTACTACCTGGTGTGGACGTGAGATGTAAAATATTTCTGCCTCGCCAGGCTTGTGTGGTGCTGAAGCGTTTGGTTCATGCCTGGGCTAGGCAAAGCATCAACGTCCCATCAATCAATCCATGCATCAATTATTTAATGCTAATATCCATCCACGTTGCTGTTAGCCTCGTGGCCACACGACCAGGCACGACCAGCCGTTCGAAATCGGTCGCCTGGGCCAGGCTACTTGCAGTGTCTGGAGTTTAGCCAGGCTAATTAAAGTGCAAGGGAACCCAGGCCAGGCGGGCTCTCTTTTTCACAGGGTAGCAATCAAAGAAGCATGCATCAAATCCAGCCACAACCCCAGGCCAGGCAAAAGATTCTCAGGACGCAAGCCAAACTGGCCTTATATCTCCCTGGTTCACACATATACATGTCTCGCTCGCGCTATACATATAGACCCATCCAACACTCTCCGCCCTTGTTCTCTCTCCATGTGACACGCACCCCCCTAAGTACCATAATCCCTCACTCCATCATAGGCGCAAGCACTCCCCCCTCCTAAGTATGATTATCTCTTACTATCCATCAAGAACACACGTATTGTCTCCTTCCATCCATACGTCTATCTCGATATCTCTCGGGGCATCTTCTATCGCGCACACACCTTGTCACTCGATCTCCCACTCATGTAGTCCCATCACGATCTCCAGGGGATCTCCCTATGACAAACATACACTCTCTCCTCCCCATGTCTGCATTTTCTCCGTACGTCTCTTTCGACCTCTCTCCCTTGTTTGTCAGACCCCTCTTGGCCACGTGCTAGGGGTCTTGATCTCTCGGTTCCAAACAACCACACACTATATCCTCACCTTGCCTCTGTTGTCGAAGATGCATGTGTGATATGTTTGCATAAGACACGCACGCTTTTTCTCTACTTTTATCGTGTGTTGTCCATGTCTCTTTCACACACGCACACACACACTTTTTTCACTCTCTCTCTCTCCAGTTAGGGACTCTGTCACGTCCATAAGCATATGGATGTTTTGAAAAGTCAAACCTCAGAAATGTTTGACCAGGTATATGTGGAGAAAAACATTTACATCTGGAACGACCATTAGATTCATCACAACATGTACTTACTTCATACTATCATTTATCTTTGGTATTGTAGATATAAGTAATTTCTTTATAAACTTGGTCAAAGTTTCAAAAGTTTGACTTAAAAAAATGTTGGAACTACATTATCGAACGGAGGGAGTAGCTCTTTCTCTCTCTCTCTCTCTCTCTCTCTCTCTCTCTCTCTGCTATCTCTCACGGGCCTCCCCTCTCACTCGAACTCTCTATACCGACGGATTATACGCTCACTGTGTCAGCGTGTAGCTCCGTATATTGTTTAGTTGACCGGTCAACCAATCCACATGCTGCCTTGTCAGCTCGTGTTCTGTATCTTCGTGTGCTGGCCCATGTGGCAGTGGGTGAAAATAAGTAAACTAGAGGCCCATCTGACACGCGGTGAAGTAAACAAAGTTGAAACCACTCGGGGTAGCACCCCGCACGCTAGTAAACTAAGGGCGCATTGAGGACAAACTTCTTGCGCCCGAAGGACGCACTCGCGTACAATTCACCACTATGCGGCGGCATGCACAGAAGGACGCACTCGCGCACACCCAGCACACAACACACACCAGCACACGTGTACACCGGCGTCGCCGCCGGTTGAGCTGGACGGCGAGGCAGCCAACAAGAGGAGTCGACTCGAGCCAAAACCGCATCCGGCGAGCCTAGACTTCATCAGTAGCCTTCCTGACGACATGCTGCTCGTCATCATCGACCTCCTCCCCACAAAATCTGCCGTGCGGACCGCCCTGCTTGTCACATCCCTAGCTTCTGGTGCTGCCTAATGTTTGTATCTTGCTTGCATCATGTCTAAATTTCTGAAACTTGGAATTGAGGAAAGTGGAAGCCTCAAAAACTTAAATAAAAAAGGGGCAAGAACCCTTAAACTTGCATTCAGTGAAACCAAAATGGCCTTCATTAATGTTTGATAATTTTGGCAAGGGTTTGTATCCAAACCAAAAATATTGAACATTTTTAAGGAATTATTGTGGCACTGAATTTAAATCATTATTGTATTTCAAATTGGAATTATATTCATCATATATGGGATATATTTTCAAATAACTTTGAAATGTTTTATGTGCTGTTGGAAAAGTCCATCTAGCAACATAAAATTATTCAAAGGGTTTTGTCACTGTTTTGAAATTGTTTTGAATTTTGAATAGTGGCAGAATATTAAACAACAGAAAACATAACAGAAAAATAAAACAGAGCAACCTTACCTGGCACTCACTTGGGCAGCCCACATGGCCAGTCCACTTGGCGGCCCAGCCCACTAGGGGCACCGCTGTCTTCAACCTCTGCCTACGGGCAGAGGCGTGTCGACGCGCCCGTGCCCGAGCCTCCACCTCTTGCTTGCTTGCCGCCCTCTCCCTAACACGCCTACGAGCGCCACGCGACCCCCTGCACCTCCCCCTCTCTCTCCCTCGAGCGCCCTCCCTCCTCTGTCTCTCTCGCGCGCGTCCACCCGAACGCGCCCGTCGCCGCCGCTCGCCACCGCCGCAGCCACGACCATCCCCTAGCCCAACCACCGCGACCAATAGCTCTCCAAGGGCGCGAAGCATCTCCTCGACGAGCCACGCAAGCCGGGTTTCACCACAACACCGCCATCGATGCCTTCTTCAACCTCGGGACCGCCGGCCATCTCTGTCAAATTCGTCGGCTCCGGACCGTCCCCGACCTCGCCGAGCGTTCCATCGTCATCGCTATGAGCCCCTTACCACTTACCCCCCTGCTTCCCTTGACGAATTCATGCCGCAGCCATCGATACCCGCCGTGCTAGAAGCTCACCGCCGCTCGGCCTTGTCGCCGCCATGGCTTGAGATCGAACGAGTCGCGCCCGTGCACCTCACCGAGGTCCTGGCGACCCTAGGAGGCTGCGCAACGTTTTACTTCGCTCGCCCGTGCTCCGCAACACCGTTTCCGCCGAGGTCCGAACTCCGGCCGCCGCAGCCGAGTTTGCCCGCGTCAACTCCGGCCACCCCACCACCCGCCGTTGCCACTGTCCGACGCGCCTCATCACGCCGGTCCCCCAGAACCCATCCGCACGACCTCTCGTCGCCGGAAACGGCCGGACGAGGACCTCCGCCGTGCCCTGCTTAGCGTCGGCGGCTAATCGTCGGTTAGCTGACGTGGCACCGTCATTAGCACTAATGACGGGGCTAACTAACCTCCGCTGTCACGGACAAACGGGCCCCACGCCCTTAGTTAATCACAGTTTATCCCCTGCTTAGATTAAGCTAATGCCATGGCCCACTGGTCAGTTTGACCTTGCCACCTCAGCGTTGATCGGGGACCCACTGTAAGGTTTGACTTGGACCAGCCCCTTTGACCCACTGACATCATGCTTAAACATTGCTGACGCAGTTAATCGTTTTCTGGATTAAAAATAATTCAGAAAATTCCAGAAATTAGTATAAACTTCTAAAATTCATAGAAATTCAACCGTAACTCCAAATGAAATAAGTTATATATGAAAAATGATCAGAAAAATCCAAAGAATCTGTTTATGGCATTTTCATGCATGCTAGAGAAACTTATATCCTCTGTTTAGGACAATTCAAGTAAATGACATTTAAGAAAGCATATATGGAGTTTGAATTTGAACCTAGTGTTCAAACCAACTCCATTTAACTTGTTGCTAGTTGCATTAGGCCAATAAACAGCATATTGCCATGTCACATTCATGCATCATGTTGTTGCATTGCATTGATTGTGTTTCTTCTTTGTTTGCCAGTGGTTGTCCCCTCTCGGTAGGCGTATCCCGACGATGAGTTTGATGACACCGATGAAGAGCTATAATATCTTCAGAAGTGCCAGGCAAGCAAAACCCCCCTTGTTCATTCTGATATAATCCCACTCTCTCGCTCCTGCTCTCTTTTACTGCATTAGGACAACAACGATTGAACTGTTAAATGCTGCGGTAGCTGAACCCCTTTCCTCTGCATGACCTGTCATTGCCACAGTAAATAGATGAAACCCACTAGCATGAGTAGGAGTTGTTTGATCCCTGATGTGCCTACTCATTCATGTTTGTTTGTCATGCCTGCTACTGCTTAGAGTTGAGTTAGGTCTGATTCATCGGGGATGAATTGGAATGTGGTGAACATGTCCTACTGTTGACAGCTAAGTGTGTGAGCACGATTTGGTAAAGGTAGCGGTGAGAGGCCATGTAGGAGTGCATAGTGGGTTGTCTCATTGCAGCCGTCCTTAGGAACTGAGTTCTGTGTTTGTGATCCATGAATAGCTACTACCACGCATTGGAATGCTTAAGTGCCCCTCTCGACTTATTAATCAACCTGATCTCTGTCCAGGAGTTGCAACTAGTTTCTGGTGTCTATAGGTAGTGTTAGTAGTCTACCAAGTGGCACCTGGTACAGGTGGGCTTGGGACAGACTAGGCACAGTGGCCCGGTGTACCAAGTGGCACCCGGATGGTGGGCTTGGGAACCCTGTACACATCGTTTGGGGCCGTGAGCGACACCCCGGCAGGATCTCCTTGCGGATGGAATCCGAATAGGCGATAAACCTGGACTAGATACTTGTTGGTTAGTCAGGTCGTGGCCGACTCCCTCGCCAGGCTTCCGCTTGAAGGTTGCCGAGATACACGACGTGTACATGGTGGTAAATGGCGAGAGCGTGTGTGAAGAAGTACACCCCTCCAGGGTTATCATTATCTATTCGAATAGCTGGATTCCTCGGATATGGAAACTTGGACCCCTTGCATAGTTCATAGACAAGTGAAAGTGGATACTCTAAAATGCGCAAGATAAGCGTGAGTGCTATGGATGTCGTTCTCGTAGGGAGACGGGAGCGGATCCATAGTGGTGTATTGATTTGGTGAATATGTGGACTCGTGTGCGCCACCTCAAAAGAGTTGCTTGAAGTCGTAGTTCAGGTTAGCCACTGAGTCAAAGCTGGCTTGCTGCAGTTAAACTCCACTACCCCTTTGTTGATACCGATGCATATGTAGTTAGTTCTGATGTAAGTCTTGCTGGGTACATTTGTACTCACGTTTGCTTAATTTATGTTTTTGCAGAGAGACTTCAGTCTCGCTAGTAGTTGCACATGGACTTTGACGTTTAGCTTGTTATCTCAGCTACGATCTTGTGCCCTCGGCAGGATCCGGTAGTTAGTCAGGCTTCTCAGCCTTTTTCATTTATAGATGTCTGTACTCAGACATGTTAAGCTTCCGCATGTGCTTTGTCTGGTATGCTCTGAATGCTGGGTCATGAGACCCATGTCTGTAATATTTGGCTCTTCGAAGCCTAATGAATAAATACTTGAGTCGTAGAGTTGTGTTGTGATGCCATGTTGTATTTACACATATCGAGTATATTGTGTGTATGATTATAATGCTTGGTATGTGTGGGATCCGACAACCTAGTTGTTTATCCTCCGTAGCCTCTCTTATGGGGAAATGTAGTCTTGTGCTTCCAAGAGCCATAGTAGTCCGCTATAGCCCGGTTCACCAGAGTCCTGCTAGCCCAGCACTACTGCTACGGAACACTTGACTGGCCGGCATGTGATTCACTTCGTTCCTGTGTCTGTCCCTTCGAGGAAATGTCACACGGTGACATCCGGAGTCCTGTTAGCCTAGTGCCACAGCCTGGATTCGCACGCTGCTGACCGACATGCTCGATGTTGATTCATGTATGCCTGTCCTCGTAAGTTAGTGCCAGTTTGGGTTCACGACTAGTCATGTCGGCCCGGGTTCTCTGTCATATGGATGCTAGCGACACTATCATATACATGAGCCAAAAGGCGCAAACGGTCCCGGGCCATGGTAAGGCGACACCCGTGGGAATACCGTGCGTGAGGCCGCAAAGTGATATGAGGTGTTACAAGCTAGATCGGTGTGACTTAGAATTGGGGTCCTGACAACTTTGGTATCAGAGCCTGACTGCCTGTAGGATTACCAAGGCAAACTGGTTGAAGTCATGTCTAGAAATGCTTTAGTTATGTAAGGGAATTGATTGTGGAAGGGAACGTAAGTCTCTTTTTACTCCTTATCCTCATGACCTTCTGATCTGAGTCATCTTATCTTTTTTACGGGGTTAAGAACTAGGCTTCTCTTCTATCTCTCAGGATGACGTGTTACTAAACCGTAGTTGCCTAGGATTGTTGGATTTAAGCCTGAGTCCAGTTTCTACTACTCCAGTGTGTTGTTAGTTGGACTTGGAAACTTGATATTGCTATGTTAAGTGGTTATGCCACCATTTTGCAGGATGTCTCAAATCTTTTCGAGCATTTACAGCCATTATGCTGTCCGAGTCATTCTAGGTTTCTAAATAATCTGATGCATTTGCAAATCCTTCCAGCGTTCTCGATGTCCTTTTGGTCAGAATAAGCACACTAGCCAGTGAGTTGAGGTACTCTGTTGCCTCAACATATATGTTGGAGCTATTATTATGACCCTAGGTGTCTTAGAGAGTCACCTAGTAATCTAGCAATGCTTTTTATTCCCGGTGTGATGATTCTGGCCATTGTTCTCGAAAGCATCCCGTGATGCCATTTAGTAGTAGGTATTCTACTCTTGGGTTCCTGACCCAAGATTCACTCCACTTACCTTCTGTTGATAGTGTTTGCTAGTTCCTTTAGAATATTAGTAACCTTTGCGATAGTCCTCGAGGTCCATGGTATTTTCTTCTTCCAAGTACCATGGACTGCTTATGGCAGAAGTTCTTTTGAACCAAAAGATCACAATAAGAGTGCTCTTGATGAGTTCTTCGTTCTACATTGTGAATCTTCCCGTTCTACCTTTCTACATGGGTTATCCGGAAGAAATGTTGAGCTTTGCTCGACATACTAATCTATGCATCCACAACTCAGAAGATATATGTTCCTTGAGTTGTCCCTCCTTAGTTGCTTCTGACCTTCGTCTATCAATTGATAGTCTTGGGTATATCATTGCATTCGTTCATCAAAGTCTATTATTCTTGTGGTCCGTCGTTCTATTTCAGAATGACTAGGAGAAACAAACTCCAGTACCTCATCCATGTCCAGGATTGGGTCAAAGTAGTTGTGCTCCACGGATCAAAATGCCAATCCAGCTTTTGATTATGTTCTACCCTGAAGTATTACCCTCTTGATGCCAGGAATGGCATGATAATTGCACCAACTCTTATAAATTCTTGACGGAGTGATACTTCTCGCCATCATTATTCATTCCTTGGTCCCGTGTTGTTGTAACCGGAATGCCGACAAGTGAACTGTGATGTGTGAAATTAATACTACTAGCAACCTCGTTGCTTGGTAGTTAATGGACAATACTCTCAATCTTAGCGTGCTGGTTATTGAATCATCATCCTAAGATTGATCGTGCTACCTAGTCCTTATTTCTGGTGCACTCCTCGATCAATGAGTGAGGATTATTCAATCCCTTGCTTATTTGATCATATCGTCTTGCTCTGGAAAGAAAGATTGTTCTCGAGCTTAGTAACATATCGGTGGTTCGTGATGTTCTGAATATCTTCTCGGAAGTATTACCAGGTTGTCACCTGACCGCTACGTTGAGTCCGTGATCATGTTGGTTTTCCTCCAAACCACCCATTCTCCAAGAATCTGTGTGGGATACCCCTGAGCTAGTTGGTTAAGCCAAACAACAACTTGGAGAGTTGGAAGATAAAAGCTTATCTGACTTAGTTTATGTTAAGGGTTATCTTTTTGGTGTGTGTGTGTCGAAGAAAGATGATATCTCCATCGATTGGCCCTCGGGATCAGTTGTTGGATCTATTGCCTTGTCAAACTTTGACTTGAGTATGGGCTATTATCGAGTCAAATCAGAACCAACGATGTTCGTAATGTTGTCTTACTCGTGGTTTTTCCTCGAGCATACACCATTATATCTTTTGGTCTGACCAATACTATCACATTGTTCACATAATGGTGGAAGTCCAGTAATATGGAAATTTCGATGAGTTGTTGTTGAGCCCATCAGCAGCATTTTGTCTCCTCCATGATTCATGTTGAACATCCAGCTAGTGTTGGAAACTTGTGTAAGCATTTTCTTCATGCCCCGTTCATGAAGTATCTGTCTGGATGAAAGTAGTGACTTCCTCTAATTCACGTGCATTTGATGTAAGTTTCCGCCATGAATTCGAGAAAGCTTGTTTTGCTTCCTCTGGAATCATCCCAAGTTAGTCACACATATGTGCGAAGTACATTATGGTTTGATAGGTTGCCCACCTCCACTCCATATATGTTTCCTAGGACACCAAGCCACTGATCGATTTGCTCAAGGATAATAAGTTCTAAGTGCTAGTCCTGAAGGTACCAGACGGATTTGTACAAGATTCCGTTATCCTTGATGATGGTTCCCCACCAGAACTCGGTAGTGTTTCGTTGTAAGACTACTATATGGTCATGCTTGTCTAGGACATCGTGTTCACATGTGTGTAGCAGTACCAGCTCATGTTTTGGAGCTTGCTACCGTAGTTCATCTCTCGAGAATCTTGCAACATCATCTCATCGATTTGTGTTGCAACCTTTCCTTTTCAACATGTTGTCTGGAATATCCTATTACCAACCAGATCTGAATCTTAGGCAGATATGATGGTTGGAACATTCCCAACATTTGCAGCTTGTCCCCAGCTAGCACCGCCATTGTGCCAATTTCCCATGGGTTGCCCTGCTCGGAATTTGTTGTTTACGATCATCTTCAAAAGTGGTCCTACCATGGGTCCCATCCATTTCCGATGATAAGAAAAAATCATCCATTGTGTTGTCTTCAACAAGGTAGTCCACATCATCCATTTTAGCCTGAGTATGCCACTCTTCTGAACTCCTTCAAACGATCGATTGTGATTTGCCTTAGGCTGGTATAGAGAGTATCAATGAACTCTGCATCAAAAGTAATTCTTTTTGCCACTTAAGGGAATAATTCCACGAGTCACCTTTCCTGAGGTGCCCCGTTATGGGATCATGGCAATTATTTCCTCGCCACCTTGACACCATCCACCATCTTTCTAAGCATGGAATTGTTGCCCACCAAATCAAACCCTGTCGTTTGTTCTTCCATCCCTCTCGATGTGTTTTGCGTCTCAACTCGAGATGTTTCAACATCTCATTCCGCAAGTTGATATTGTATAGCTCGATCTTCAAAAAGATCAATCCTAGTAGAGTTCCTTTCTGTCGTCTTCGCGTGGATGAAGATCTCAAAAGCGAGGATGACAAGATCAACATATGCAACAAATCAACAACCTTATAAGGTGCAACCTGGATCGTGAAGATTATGCTAGTTTGTGTTCCCCCTTCACCTTACCCTACGCTTGAATCTCGGGACGAGATTCTTGTTTAGTAGGGGTGAGCTATCACATCCCTAGCTTCTGGTGCTGCCTAATGTTTGTATCTTGCTTGCATCATGTCTAAATTTCTAAAACTTGGAATTGAGGAAAGTGGAAGCCTCAAAAACTTAAATAAAAAAAGGGGCAAGAACCCTTAAACTTGCATTCAGTGAAACCAAAATGGCCTTCATTAATGTTTGATAATTTTGGCAAGGGTTTGTATCCAAACCAAAAATATTGAACATTTTTAAGGAATTATTTTGGCACTGAATTTAAATCATTATTGTATTTCAATTTGGAATTATATTCATAACCTATGGGATATATTTTCAAATAACTTTGAAATGTTTTATGTGCTGTTGGAAAAGTCCATCTAGCAACATAAAATTATTCAAAGGGTTTTGTCACTGTTTTGAAATTGTTTCGAATTTTGAATAGTGGCAGAATATTAAACAACAGAAAACATAACAGAAAAATAAAACAGAGCAACCTTACCTGGCACTCACCTGGGCAGCCCACATGGCTAGTCCACTTGGCGGCCCAGCCCACAAGGGGCACTGCTGTCTTCAACCTCTACCTACTGGCAGAGGTGTGTCGACGCGCCCATGCCCGAGCCTCCACCTCCTGCTTGCTTGCTGTCCTCTCCCTGACGCGCCTATGAGCGCCAGCGACCCCCTGCACCTCTCCCTCTCTCTCCCTCGAGCGCCCTCCCTCCTCTGTCTCTCTCGCACGCGTCCACCCGAACGCGCCCTTCGCCGCCGCTCGCCACCGCCGCAGCCACGGCCATCCCCTAGCGCAACTACCGCGACCAATAGCTCTGCAAGGGCGCGAAGCATCTCCTCGACGAGCCACGCAAGCCGGGTTTCACCGCAACACCGCCATCGATGCCTTCTTCAACCTTGGGACCGCCGGCCATCTCCGTCAAATTCGTCGGCTCCGGACCGTCCCCGACCTCGCCGAGCATTCCATCGTCATCGCTGTGAGCCCCTGACCACTTACCCCCTGCTTCCCTTGACGAATTCATGCCGCAGCCATCGATCCCCGCCATGCCAGAAGCTCACCGCCACCCGGCCTTGTCGCCGCCATGGCTTGAGCTCGAACGAGTCACGCCCGTGCACCTCACCGAGTTCCTGGCGACCCCAGGAGGCTGCGCAGCATTTTACTTTGCTCGCCCGCGCTCCACAACGCCGTTTCCGCCGAGTTCCGAACTCCGGCCGCCGCAGCCGAGCTCGCCGGCGTCAACTCCGGCCACCCCAGCACCCGCCGTTGCCACTGTCCGACGCGGCTCATCACGCCGGTCCCCCAGAACCCATCCGCACGACCTCTCGTCGCCGGAAACGGCCGGACGAGGACCTCCGCCGTGCCCTGCTTAGTGTCGGCAGCTAATCGTCGGTTAGCCGACGTGGCACCGTCATTAGCACTAATGACGGGGCTAACTAACCTCCGCTGTCACGGACAAACGGGCCCCACGCCCTTAGTTAATCACAGGTTTATCCCCTCCTTAGATTAAGCTAATGCCATGGCCCACTGGTCAGTTTGACCTTGCCACCTCAGCGTTGACCTAGGACCCACTATAAGGTTTGACTTGGACCAGCCCCTTTGACCCACTGATATCATGCTTAAACATTGCTGACGCAGTTAATCGTTTTCTGGATTAAAAATAATTTAGAAAATTCCAGAAATTAGTATAAACTTCTAAAATTCATAGAAATTCAACCGTAACTCCAAATGAAATAAGTTATATATGAAAAATGATCAAAAAAATCCAAAGAATCTGTTTATGGCATTTTCATGCATGATAGAACAACTTATATCATCTGTTTAGGACAATTCAAGTAAATGACATTTAAGAAAGCACATATGGAGTTTGAATTTGAACCTAGTGTTCAAACCAACTCCATTTAACTTGTTGCTAGTTGCATTAGGCCAATCAACAGCATATTGCCATGTCACATTCATGCATCATATTGTTGCATTGCATTGATTGTGTTTCTTCTTTGTTTGTTGGTGGTTGTCCCCTCTCGGTAGGCGTATCCCGATGATGAGTTCGATGACACCGATGAAGAGCTATAATATCTTCAGAAGTGCCAGGCAAGCAAAACCCCCCTTTTTCATTCTGATATAATCCCACTCTCTCGCTCCTGCTCTCTTTTACTGCATTAGGACAACATCGATTGAACTGTTACATGCTGCGGTAGCTGAACCCCTTTCCTCTGCATGACCTGTCATTGCCACAGTAAATAGATGAAACCCACTAGCATGAGTAGGAGTTGTTTGATCCCTGATGTGCCTACTCATTCATGTTTGTTTGTCATGCCTGCTACTGCTTAGAGTTGAGTCAGGTCTGATTCATCGGGGATGAATTTGAATGTGGTGAACATGTCCTACTGTTGAGAGCTAAGTGTGTTAACACGATTTGGTAAAGGTAGCGGTGAGAGGCCATGTAGGAGTACATGGTGGGTTGTCTCATTGTAGCCGTCCTTAGGAACTGAGTTTTGTGTTTGTGATCCATGAACAGCTACTACCACACATTGGAATGCTTAAGTGCCCCTCTTGACTTATTAATCAACCTGATCTCTGTCCAGGAGTTGCAACTAGTTTCTGGTGTTTGTAGGTAGTGTTAGTAGTCTACCAAGTGTCACCCGGTACAGGTGGGCTTGGGACAGACTAGGCATAGTGGCCCGGTGTACCAAGTGGCACCCGGATGGTGGGCTTGGGAACCCTGTACACATCGTTTGGGGCCGTGAGCGACACCCCGGCAGGATCTCCTTGCGGATGGAATCCGAATAGGCGATAAACCTGGACTAGATACTTGTTGGTTAGTCAGGTCGTGGCCGACTCCCTCGCCAGGCTTCCGCTTGAAGGTTGCCGAGATACACGACGTGTACATGGTGGTAAATGGCGAGAGCGTGTGTGAAGAAGTACACCCCTCCAGGGTTATCATTATCTATTCGAATAGCTGGATTCCTCGGATATGGAAACTTGGACCCCTTGCATAGTTCATAGACAAGTGAAAGTGGATACTCTAAAATGCGCAAGATAAGCGTGAGTGCTATGGATGTCGTTCTCGTAGGGAGACGGGAGCGGATCCATAGTGGTGTATTGATTTGGTGAATATGTGGACTCGTGTGCGCCACCTCAAAAGAGTTGCTTGAAGTCGTAGTTCAGGTTAGCCACTGAGTCAAAGCTGGCTTGCTGCAGTTAAACTCCACTACCCCTTTGTTGATACCGATGCATATGTAGTTAGTTCTGATGTAAGTCTTGCTGGGTACATTTGTACTCACGTTTGCTTAATTTATTTTTTTGCAGAGAGACTTCAGTCTCGCTAGTAGTTCCACGTGGACTTTGACATTTAGCTTGTTATCTCAGCTACGATCTTGTGCCCTCGGCAGGATCCGGTAGTTAGTCAGGCTTCTCAGCCTTTTTCATTTATAGATGTCTGTACTCAGACATGTTAAGCTTCCGCATGTGCTTTGTCTGGTATGCTCTGAATGCTGGGTCATGAGACCCATGTCTGTAATATCTGGCCCTTCGGAGCCTAATGAATAAATACTTGAGTCGTAGAGTTGTGTTGTGATGCCATGTTGTATTTACACATATCGAGCATATTGTGTGTATGATTGAAATGCTTGGTATGTGTGGGATCCGACAACGTAGTTGTTTATCCTTGGTAGCCTCTCTTATGGGGAAATGTAGTCTTGTGCTTCCAAGAGCCATAGTAGTCCGCTACAGCCCGGTTCACCGGAGTCCTGCTAGCCCAGCACTACTCTTACGGAACACTTGACTGGCCGGCATGTGATTCACTTCGTTCATGTGTCTGTTTCTTTGGGGAAATGTCACACGGTGACATCCGGAGTCCTGTTAGCCCAATGCTACAGCCCGGATTCGCACGCTGCTGACCGACATGCTCGATGTTGATTCATGTATGCCTGTCCCCGTAAGTTAGTGCCACTCTGGGTTCACGACTCGTCATGTCAGCCCGGGTTCTCTGTCATATGGATGCTAGCGACACTATCATATACGTGAGCCAAAAGGCGCAAACAGTCCAGGGCCATGGTGAGGCGATACCCGTGGGAATACCGTGCGTGAGGCCGCAAAGTGATATGAGGTGTTACAGGCTAGATCGATGTGACTTAGAATCGGGGTCCTGACACTGCTCTCGCGGCGGTGGCGCCCCCTCTGGCGCTGCGTCCCCCTCAACCTCACTGTCGGCAGTGGCCTCTGTGATGGGGATTGCAAACGCATGGCTGCAGTCTCCAAGATCCTTTCATCGCACCCTGGGCTAGCCAGACGCCTTCACATCCGCATGTTCAGTACCAACTGCAAGGTCCAACCCAAGTTCGACGAGTGGTTCTTATCCCCCGCCCTAGATCATCTCGAGGAGCTCAGCTTTGAAGCTGGACGATGTCGCTCTCTGCCGCCGTCCGTGCTCCGCCTCACGCCAACGCTGCGCCACGCCAGCTTCAGCTCCTGCTATCTTCCCCAGATTAATGACGCGCCCTCCCTTCTTCTCCCTCAACTCAAGAAGCTCGACCTCTTCGACGTTGTCATCTCGAAGAAGGCTATGGAGCAATTTCTCCGCAGCCGTACTATGCTCGAGTACCTTCGTCTTGAGAAGATCCACGGGTTCATTAGCTTCCGCATCGCCTCGACGAATCTCCGATGGATTTATGTGTCTTGCTGGCCCCGCAACAAGACATCAATTGGGAAGAGATAACTCCAGCTGTTCCATGTTATGCTCATTGAGAATGCGCCTTTCCTTGAGAGATTGCTTGTATCGGATCTAGAAGGTCCAACAAAAATCAGGGTCATTGATGTGCCGAAATTGACAACATAGGTGTACTCGTCTGCCAAATTCTCCGAACTCTTTATTGGATCCGTAATCGTTCAGGTACAATACTCATCTTCTTCTCTGTCTTCTTGAAATTCACATTTTTTATTTTCTTCTTGATGTATTTACGACCGTCTTCCAGAAAATGATTCCCACAAGCTTGACCTAGTCCATGCGCACAGTGAAGATCTTAGCACTAAAATCTATCGGCCCCAATCTAGATCAAGTTGTTGGATTCCTTACATGCTTTCCGTGCACAGAGAAGCTACTCATCAAGGTGAAACTTCTTTCCTATAAGTAAACGGTAATCACAACGTAGCTCAATTTTTTCGTAATTTTCCCAAATTACGATGACAAGTGTAGTGTTCAAAACTGCATCTATGCACTGCACCGAAAGAAATGTTTTTAGTATTTTTTTCTCATGTGATCACCTACATCGTTTTTTATGTTGTACTACTATAGTAGCCTAGGCTAGTCATAGTGGAAAGTAACTTAGACTACTCCAGTAACTCTATGGTTACCCTAAGAGCAAGTACTACCTCCGTCCGGGATTACTCTTTGATACGTCTCCAACGTATCTATAATTTTTGATTGCTCCATGCTATATTATCTACTGTTTTGGAAATTATTGGGCTTTATTATCCACTGTTATATTTTTTTGGGACTAACCTATTAACTGGAGGCCCAGCCCAGAATTGTTGTTTTTTGCCTGTTTTAGGGTTTCGAAGAAAAGGAATATCAAACGGAGTCCAAACGGAAAGAAACCTTCGGGAACGTGATTTTCTCACCGAATACAACTCAGGAGACTTGGACCCTACGTCAAGCCAACTAACAGGAGGCCACGAGGTAGGGGGGCGCGCCTGCCCCCCAGGTGCGCCCTCCACCATTGTGGGCCCCCTGTTGCTCCACCGACGTACTTCTTCCTCCTATATATACCCACGTACTCCCAAACGATCAGATACAGAGCCAAAACCCTAATTCCACCGCCGTAACTTTCTGTATCCATGAGATCCCATCTTGGGGCCTGTTCCGGAGCTCCGCTGTAGTGGGCATCGATCACGGAGGGCTTCTACATCAACACCATAGCCTCTCCGATGAAGTGTGAGTAGTTTACTTCAGACCTACGGGTCCATAGTTACTAGCTAGATGGCTTCTTCTCTCTTTTTGGATCTCAATACAATGTTCTCCCCCTCTCTTGTGGAGATCTATTCGATGTAATCTTCTTTTTGCGGTGTGTTTGTTGAGACCGATGAATTGTGGGTTTATGATCAAGTCTATCTATGAATAATATTTGAATCTTCTCCGAATTCTTTTATGTATGATTGGTTATCTTTGCAAGTCTCTTCGAATTATCAGTTTGGTTTGGCCTACTAGATTGATCTTTCTTGCAATGGGAGAAGTGCTTAGCTTTGGGTTCAATCTTGCAGTGTCCTTTCCCGGTGACAGTAAAGGCAGCAAGGCACGTATTGTATTGTTGCCATCGAGGATAACAAGATGGGGTTTTCTTCATATTGCATGAGTCTATCCCTCTACATCATGTCATCTTGCTTAAGGCGTTACTCTATTTCTAACTTAATACTCTAGATGCATGCTGGATAGCGGTCGATGAGTGGAGTAATAGTAGTAGATATAGGCAGGAGTCGGTCTACTTGTCTCGGACGTGATGCCTATATACATGATCATACCTAGATATTCTCATAACTATGCTCAATTCTGTCAATTTCTCAACAGTAATTTGTTCACCCACCGTAGAATACTTATGCTCTCGAGAGAAGCCACTAGTGAAACCTATGGCCCCCGGGTCTATCTTTATCATATCAATCTCCTACTACCTAGTTATTTACTTTGCTATTATTTTACTTTGCATCTTTATCATAGAAATACCAAAAATACTATCTTATCATATCTATCAGATCTCACTCTCGTAAGTGGCCCTATAGGGATTGACAACCCCTATTTGCGTTGGTTGCGAGGATTTATTTGTTTTGTGTAGGTACGAGGGACTAGCGCGTAGCCTCCTACTGGATTGATACCTTGGTTCTCAAAAACTGAGGGAAATACTTACGCTACTTTGCTGCATCATCCCTTCCTCTTCGGGGAAAACCAACGCAGTGCTAAAAGACGTAGCACTCTTCCAATTTTGTAGTATCAAAATTTGACCATAGATTTAACTGACAAAATGTTAATGCATGTCACTAAGAACTATATCGTTGGATTCGTATTTGAACATAATTTCAAATGGTGTAATTTTTAGTGACATGCATTGGCATTTTCTTAGGTAAATCTATGGTCAAAATTTTATACTAAATACGAGGTAGTATTCCCCCCGTCCCAAAATTCTTGTCTTACATTTTTTTAGATACGGATGTATCTAACACTAAAATGTAACTAGATACATCCGTATTTAGAAAAATTTAAGACAAGAATTTTGGGACGGAGCGAGTACAAAAGTGGGCTATGTAGGCCAAAACATGTGCCAAATTCACTTGTGATGCATTTGGCATCGATGCCCCTCCATTTCTCACCTGGTGCCCCAATCTGGATCACCTACTTTGCTCCGGTGCCAAATTGACTCACGCAATGAAAAAACACTGCGTGGGAGAGAGAGGACTGAGGCAATAAAAAACACTTGTTTGGGAGAGTGAGAGGCTGGTGTAGTTGGTTTGATTGATTTGTTTATACATGTGGGTCTGTGTGCACAACGGTGCCAACTCTCTCACATCGCGAGAGCGGTGCCAAAATCTTTTGATTTGACATCGATGCGTATTATGTGGCATACTTTTGTGAAATATGGCATCGACCACATAGTGGAAGGCAACAAATGCCCAAGCTCTTCACGTGCTCCTAGTTAAATGAGAGGAAACAGAAAGAGAGAGAGAGAGAGAGAGAGAGAGAGAGAGAGAGAGAGAAAGAGAGAGAGAGAGAGAGAGAGAGTGAAAAAATATCACTAGCCAGCCAACCCTATCGTATGAGCGAATGATATTGGCACCTCTTGATGACATGGCAATCTTATGCAGCCAGCTGCTCTAATATGTTCTCTTCTTTTGTAGATAAAAAAAGACCCGAAAGTGAAAAATGTGCTGCACTATAACAATCTCTTCGAATGCCTTGATCTCCATCTTACAGAAATTGATTTGATCGACTACTGAGGCAGCACATCTGAGATTAAATTGGCCAGGTTCTTTGTTCTGGAGGCAAGTGTGCTCAAGGTAATGAAGTTTGGCATTCTCTGGCGCAACAATGAATGACGTGCTGATCACCGCAAGCGTCTAAGCCTAAATGTCAAAGTCTCCGCAGAAGCTGAATTTGTTTTTGAAACATCAAGTTGCCAGAGACTCGAAAACTTATTTGCCCATTAGTGACTTGTCAGGGCGGTGGATTTTAGTTTGTACGACAATGCTGCATCCACCTAAAGTAACGAAAGTTCTTACGTAAACTTGCTAGTAATTCCCTCTTCGTAGGTGCAGCATTACTCCTAACATTTGTAATATTAGTTTGAAACTTGTAATATTGCCGTGTCCTATTCCCGCGTTCTCAAAATCCTGCGAATCAAATAGGTCCTGAGTTGGTGATGATGTTGTGCCTCCCATCTTTCACCAATAGCCGTCGGATCTAGATCTGGCGCATACAAACCAAGCTTCTCCATTTTTGCAAAAAATGCCCGCACTTGTTCCCTATTTACAAACAACTCCTTGTCTCTCACAATCAGCCTTATCTCCTCCCCACCACATCTAGAAGGCCGTGGAGAAATCTGGTGCGATGGCCGTTGCCGGAGCCATCCACCCCCAATCTTGGTGTTCCGTGCAATGCACGGGCATCTACGCACGGGAAATTATGTCGAACAGGGCTAGTTGTAAGCAGGCTAGCTCTACATCCATGATGATAGTGACTGTAGATGGTGAGGCTGACTATGGTATGCCGAACACGGTGCCTATACTCAGGTGTCATCTCCAGCGCAGGGTCTTGTCACTTCATTGTGAGGAGCAACACGTAATAATTTGACCAACGGGTAGTACAGTTGCCGGTGTCAAAACTGGCGGATCTCGGGTAGGGGGTCCCGAACTGTGCGTCTAAGGCGGATGGTAACAGGAGGCAGGGGACACAATGTTTTACCCAGGTTCGAGCCCTCTTGATGGAGGTAAAACCCTACGTCCTGCTTGATTAATATTGATGATATGGGTAGTACAAGAGTAGATCTACCATGAGATCAGAGAGGCTAAAACCCTAGAAGCTAGCCTATGGTACGATTGTATGTTGTAGTTGTTGTGTCTGACGGACTAAAACCCTCCGGTTTATATAGACACCGGAGAGGGTTAGGGTTACACAAGGTCAGTTACAAAGGAGGAGATATCCATATCCGTATTGCCTAGCTTGCTTTCCATGCCAAGTAGAGTCCCATCCGGACACGAGACGAAGTCTTCAATCTTGTATCTTCATAGTCTAATAGTCCGGCCAATGGAGATAGTCCGGCTGTCCAGAGACCCCCTAATCCAGGACTCCCACAGTAGCCCCTGAACCAGGCTTCTATGAGGATGAGTCCGGCGCGCAGTATTGTCTTCGGCATTGCAAGGCGGGTTCCTCCTCTGAATATACCATGGAAGAATTTGAATATAACGATAGTGTCCGACCCTGCAAAATAAGTTCCACATACCACCGTAGAGAGAATAATATTTCCACAAATCCAATTTGCTGACTTGTTTTGGCAACACGTCATTATGTCACGGCCCGGTGATTATTCGAACCGTTTCCTTTAACTAGCCCCACACATAACGCGAGGCAGTTTTTTGACACGTCTTGTCAAAGTAGAGATCGTGTCCCCTTATCACGGGATTCTCATCAATACGGGTGTGGGTAACCCAACCGCGCCATTGATTACGGCGCTTGGGGGATAAGCGAGTTTTACCAGGCTAGTGGGGACGCTTAGTTTTGTCTGCCCTTATAACGGGATAAGGATTCACCTTTTCATCCACGCCTTCTTCCTCCTTTGCTCATCCATTTTCGCACACTCGAGCTCCAGCGCCCAAGTCCGCACTTCCCACCTCAACCCTCTCCAACCATGTCCGGAGCGGGAGGCAGGTGGATGGTCTCCTCCGTCACGGAGGGAGACATCAAGAAGCTGAGGAGAGCCGGATACCTGCCTGGCGACATCACGCACCGGCTCCCAGATGAGGGGCAGCTCATCCCCACCCCAGGCCCCATGAGAGGGTAGTGTTCCTTACCCATTTCCTCTGCGGACTGGGATTCCCTCTCCACCCATTCGTCCAGGGGCTCATGTTCTACTATGGCCTGGATTTCCACGATCTGGCCCCGAACTTCATCCTCAACATCTTGGCGTTTATCATCGTGTGCGAGGCCTTCCTCCGCATCAAGCCCCACTTAGGCTTATGGTTGAAGACCTTCAATGTCAAGCCGAAGGTTGTGGGCGGCCGCCAGGCGGAGTGCGGAGGCGCCATGGTGGGCAAGATGCCCAACGTTACATGGCTTGAGGGCTCCTTTGTGGAAACCATAAAGGGGTGGCAATCGGGGTGGTTCTACATCACCGAGCTGCGTGACCCTGCATGGGCTGCGGCCCCCGAGTTCCGATCTGGCATCCCCATGCGGCTCACCTCCTGGAAAGAGAAGAGCCTGTCCTGGGGTAGTTTGGGAGAGCCGTCCGGACACCAAACATGTATTCAAAGCATGGTGAACAAGAAGCTCAAACTCGTCAACGTAGTCCAGGTCATGCTCCACCGCCGGATCCTCCGGTGCTAACAACGGGACTTCAACTTGTGGGAGTTCGACCCGGCACAGCACCGAACTCTGAACAGGCTCTTCGACACAACTCACGAGGATGCCTGGAGGGTGCTGTTCAAAAGCGTCGAGGTCCCCCCTCCCATTACTGAGGATCGCGGATTCAGCGCGAAGCGCCAAGCCAGTGCGGTAAGCTGCTTTACCTTTCAGAGGATACTTATTTTTTATAGATTGACTCCATGCGGGATCTAAACTCCCGTACCTTTGACAGGACTGGCAGGAGACGGCCGGACAGATGGACTGTCTGGCTTCTTTGCCCGAAGGCCTAGCAGACGCTCTTCTGGCGAAGATGCTGACTCCGGCTCCTTATACGGTGCCAGAGAAGACCAAGAAGGCCAAGGGAACCCGAAAGAGTTCCCGACGCCAGGCGTCGTCGGACTCACCGTCCGAGGACTCTACGGCGCAATCCTCCCCCGAAGACGAGGAGGCAGAAGAGGATGCTCCCCCTCCAAATGGGGGAGACAAGAAAAGGAAGGCCGCCCCAACTGGGGAGGCCGAAGTGTCCAAGAAGGGGAGAACTCTCCTTCCGGACTACTCTACCACCGCCGCAGACGGCGAAGACAAGTGGCTGCCAGGGCCAAGCCCCTGGGGAAGTCGTAAGTATTCAGATACTAGAGTAAGTCATAGTATTCCTTTGCCGCACTACTTCACCTAACGCCGAAATATGATTATGCAGGCCGCCCCGAGCGTGTATCGATGTATCATCGGACGGATCCCTGGGCTCGTCAGACATGGATAGCGATCCAGTCCCGATCGCCACCTCCCCCTATCCTGCGGACGACGCTGAGGTGCTGTCTCACGAGGCACCGAGTCAAGGGGAGAAAGTCCCGGAGGCGCCTCAAGGCGTCCTCCCGGACTCCGGGAGCCAAGGGGACAAGTCCCCTGAGAGATCCGAGTTCGTCCCTCAGCCGAACACCGCGCCGGAACCTCCTGTGGTTCCGGGCTCGGGCAGGTGACCTCCTTCTAAGAGGGGCAAGACGCCTGTGCCGGTGACCTCTGTCCATCCAGAGGCGCCGGACAATCTGCTGGAGGCGCTTCGCAGTGCTTCCATCAACGAGGAGCACCGTAATATTATGAGTGCGGTGGTCCAGAAGGTTCAATCCGCCAAGAGAGGATTGACTGAAGCCTGTGCCAGCCTTCTAACAAGCTTTGAGGCAAGTGTTTTAAAATATAGGAAAAATATTACCGCATAGATAGTAGCCCCTGATGCTTTGTTCGGTGTTCACAAAGAAAAGCCGAACAGAGGATCAAATAATATCGCAGGAGTCTAATATAAGTATGTCAATATGCGTATGCAGGCCTCGCTGCTGGCGTCCGCCGCACTGACTGCGGAGGTCGCTGTACTGAAGCAGGACCTCGAGGGGTCCAGGAAAGAGCTCGGCCTTGCCAATAGGCAGCTCGAGGAGAACAAGGGTAAGTAATACCCTGTCTATAGATATGTATATATAAAAGAAGACGCGATTGCAAAATGACAGGATCATCGTATATTTGCCAGGGGCCACGACCAAGGTGGCGACCCTGAAGCAAGCGCTAACCAAGGCCGAAGATAAAGCGGCCAAGGAGCGCACCGAGCGAGAGAAGCAAGAGGCTCGGGTGGGCGAGGTGCAGCAAGAGCTCCAGGCTCTCGTGACGAAGCACGAGGCATTGGAGCTTGACTCGAAGACGCGGGAGTCTGAGCTTGCCGCGGCCCTCGAGAGCGCAAAAAGTGCCAAGGCCGAAGCCCAAAAGGCCCTCTAGGAGATCGACGCAATGAAGAAGATAGCGGCGGGTAAGGCATTCTATATGCAGAGCAAGCATGCAAAAGTAAATTACCGATTACTTACCCGAATTCGGAGCTCTCCAGGAGCATTCGCAGATTTGCCCCGGAGCATGTCGGATGCCGCGCAGTTTTACCAGGCCGAGGAGGGAAGCTCAACGGAGAAGCTGTTCTGGTCTCAGTATACTGGGACCGAACACCCGATGCCTCTGAGTGACCAGCTAAAGCAGCTGGTCGAGCTGCACAAGGAGGCCGAACAGGCCATGAAGGGACTTATAGTCCATCTGTGGCCTGACGACACCCTTCCGAACAGCTACTTCGGCCTGGTGAGGCGGCTTGTGGATGCCTGCCCACGGCTGGAGGTCGTCAAGCGGTCCGTCTGCATCGAAGGTGCACGCCGGGCTTTCGCCCGTGTGAAGGTTGAGTGGGCCAAGCTAGACGCTATGAAGCTAATCAAGGAAGGGCCGCCGCAAGGCAAGGAGCATCGCACCCCCGAGATTTATTATGAGGGTGTCCTGAAGGGTGCCCGTCTTGTAGCGGACGAATGTTCTAAGGATGTAATATTTGAGTAAACTTGCTTGTGTGATCATGTATGATGAAAACTTGTTACATATGCGCTATGCAATGCTTGTGTGAATTTAAAATATTACCTTCTGTTTGGTCGTTTATCCAATCTGAGAGATGGCTAGTCCTCAGCTTCTGCCCCCATGCCACGAGTGCTGGGGTGTTCGGGATAAACCTGAGCACTCTTGTTCCCATGTTTGGGTCCTTCGAGGGAGGTGCTCAGCACAACGAACAAGGCAACCGGACTAATAATGCTTTATCACTCTCACTAGCCATAGAATTCTATAATTTTAAATTTCGGCGAAGCCCCTGGTATTTGGAAGGCCGGATTCGGGGCGCGCTACACGCCTTTAAGCCGGAGAGGGTCGGCCCCTCGCTCTAACCGGCATAAGTCTTTAGGGACTTGACAACCTCACCGAACAGCGACCAGTCTCTCGCCTTATCATGACAGTCAGTTTTAGCTTTCTCTACTGAGGTGCTAAGCCCGGCAGAACCGGGGCACAATCGCAGTAGTTCTCCTAGCGCTACCTTAGCCGATAGAGCAGAACGTAAGGTACCAAAACATAGGAGCCGGGCAAACCCAACATTTGACTAAAGACATGATTCAGAGCTGATGCATATAATGCTATAAGTTCGGGGTGCCGCACTTGTGAAAGTGTTCGGACTTTTCACACCATATTGTGGGGTACGTAAGCCCCTGGTGTATTGGCTGTACCAAAGTGTACGGTTGCAAGGCGTCGTTAATGAACACACACACATATATATATAACAAGAATGCAATAATAATCGTGATGTTATGCATTGTTTATTCAAAAAGGTGCGCTAAAGCAGAATGATACAGATAGTGCGATAAGAAAAGAGTGGGACTATGTCCCTTCCAAGGGCAAGCTGAGGAATAGTATTAAATCAAATATTTCGCTCGTTATTGTAATCCACCTGGGAATTCCGTGGTGTGACATAGCTTTCTGCCTCCCTGGTTGCTGCATCATGTGTTCGGCAATAGTGCTGCCGGACAGGGTTTCCAGAGATTAAGGTCCTGAAAAAGAGAAAAATAACCAAACGGGAAGCCCCTACTGCGGTTTAAGCTGCGTCTTGGGGCGTGCCGCAGTTGTGCCCCCTCCCCACCTGTGCCCATGGTATTTTTAATGCGTAATTATGTACGCGTGGCACAAGTTTCCCCGTTTGACTGGGACTGGGGTGGGGCCGCATTGCTACGCGAGCTCAAATCGCGCCAGGCGGTCTATTTGCCGATTGCTCCGAGCGTGCTTGAACGTGTCCGGGTCTTGAAACGCCGAACTGGTGGATTTCCTTGAGAGGCTTTTTGCACTTCTGCTGCGAGGGCCGCAGTGTGCTCCTCTGTTCGGAGAGAGTGCTATGTGTTTCCATTGACTGTAATAACCCCGCGAGGTCCTGGCATCTTGAGCTTGAGGTATGCATAATGCGGTACCGCATTGAATCTCGCAAATGCGGTTCGCCCGAGTAGTGCATGATAACCACTCTGGAACGGGACTATATCGAAGATTAACTCTTCGCTTCAGAAGTTATCCGGGGATCCAAATACCAGTTCCAGTGTAATTGAGCCTGTGCAATGGGCCTCTACGCCTGGAATGACGCCTTTGAAGGTCGTTTTTGTGGGTTTGATCCTTGAGGGGTCTATACCCATTTTGCGCACTGTGTCCTGATAAAGCAGGTTCAGGCTGCTGCCGCCGTCCATAAGGACTCGAGTGAGGTGAAATCCATCAATGATTGAGTCCAGAACCAGTGCGGCGAATCCGCCATGACGGATACTAGTGGGATGGTCCCTGTGATTGAAAGTGATCGGATAGGAGGACCATGGGTTGAACTTTGGGGCGACTGGCTCCAACGCATATACGTCCCTGAGCGCACGCTTCCGCTCCCTCTTGGGGATGTGGGTTGCGTATATCATGTTCACCGTCCGCACTTGTGGGGGAAACCTCATCTGTCCTCCGGTGTGTGGCTACCGGGGCTCCTCCTCGTCATCGCTATGTGACCCCTTATCCTTGTTTTCGGCAATTAACTTGCCAGCCTGCTTGAACATCCAACAATACCTGTTGGTGTGATTGGATGGCTTTTCTGGGGTGCCGTGTATTTGACACGAGCGATCGAGTATACGGTCCAAGCTGGACGGACCCGGCATACTTTGTTTGAATGCCTTTTTCCGCTGACCGGGTTTAGAGCCTTTGAATCCGACATTGACTGTCGTATCCTCGTTATATCGCTCTTAATGTGGCGCTTATGTTTGTTGCGACGTGACCTGCTATTTCCGTCCTTGGTATCCGAAGTACCATGGTTCTTTGATATGTTATTACTGCGAGCCAGCCAGCTGTCTTCTCCTGCATAAAAGCGGGTCATGAGTGTCGTGAGGGTTGCCATAGATTTCGGCTTTTCCTGACCAAGGTGCCAAGCTAGCCATTCATCACGGATGTTGTGCTTCAAAGCCACTAGGGCCTCTGCATCCGGACAGTCAACGATTTGATTTTTCTTTGTTAGGAACCGAGTCCAGAATTGCCTGGCCGATTCTTCTGGCTGCTAAATTATGTGGCTCATGTTATCAGCATCTGGTGGCCGCACATAAGTGCCCTGAAAGTTGTCGAGGAATGCGGCTTCCAGATCTTCCCAATAGCTGATGGACTCTGCTGGCAAGCTGTTAAGCCAATGCCGCGCTGGTCCCTTGAGCTTTGGTGGGAGGTATTTGATGGCGTATAAGTCATCACCGCGGGCCATGTGGATGTGGAGGAGGAAATCCTCGATCCATACTGCGGGATCTGTTGTGCCGTCGTATGATTCAATATTTACAGGTTTGAAACCTTCTGGGATTTGATGATCCATTACTTCGTCTGTGAAGCATAAGGGGTGTGTGGCGCCTCTGTATTGGGCTATATCGCGACGCAGCTCGAATGGGTCTTGCCCGCTGTGTTCGGCCCGGCCGGATTTACTTTTACTGTATCCGGCGTGACGTTTATCGTCTCGCATAGTGGCGCGCCCTCGTGATCCGTAGATCGATCTTGCATGATTTGCTTTCTCCTCCAATATGTCTCGCAGGTCTGGCGTATCTCCCCATGCCTTTTTATTTGAATGGCGTCGGGGTGCAGGCTGAGTTTTTGGCTGGAATGCCTCTCTATCGCGGCCACGAGGTGGCCTATTAGCCGCATCATACGCTTCTTCCTCCAGTCGGGGTAGCAACCTGTACTTTGGGTAACTCTTGGAGGGGCGCTTGAGTTTATATTCCTCAGAAGTGAGGACTTCAGTCCATCTGTCAGCTAGCAGATCCTGATTAGCTTCAAGCTGCTGCTGCTTTTTCTTAAGGCTATTTGCCGTGGCTATAAGCCGGCATTTGAAGCGCTCTTGTTCGACGGGATCCTCTGGCATAGTGAATTTGTCGTCGCCGAGGCTTGCCTCGTCTTCGGAGGGGGCATGTAATTATCATCGTCCTCCTCTCCATCTGCCGCTCTCTCAGGAGGGCTGGCTCCTCCATCCTCCTGCTCTAAATCTTGCTGGAGGGGATTGTTGTTGTCTTCGGCACTATCTGGAGTGTTATTATGTCTTGTGCCGATATCACCACTTTTGCTTTGGTGGGACTTAGAGTGGCGCCGCTGACGTCGGCGCTTGGGTTGCTTCTTGGAGGGGTCATCCTCCGCTATCTCGTCGCCATTGCCTTCTTTGGGTGTATCCACCATGTATATATCGTATGATGAGGTGGCTGTCCAGTGCCCTGTGGGCAGTGGATCCTCTTCGTCTCCCGCATCGTCGTCCATACCGTCGATGTCTTCAGAGTCGAAGTCGAGCATGTCGGTTAAGTCATCGACAGTGGCTACAAAGTGGGTGGTGGGTGGGCCGCGAATTTCTTCGTCGTCCGCATCCCAGTCCTGCCGGACATAGTTCGGCCAGGATCCTCCTGACAAGGAGAGAGACCTTAATGAGTTCAGTATGTCGCCAAAGGGCGAGTGCTGAAAAATATCTGCAGAGGTAAACTCCATGATCGATGCCCAATCGGATTCGATAGGAACGGGCGCGGGCAGTTCGGAGTCCGTGGCCGGAGAGGGATCCAACAGTTTATCAACACGGCTCTTGTGCAAGGTAAGGTCGATGTTTGGCTCGATCGCCGCTGAAGGTAAGGCCTCCGTGGCGGGGTCCATCCACCCATCCACGGACGGCGCAACTGGCTCCGAATTGAGGGTCGGAGCTGCTGCCTGTGCGATCTCTTGAACACTGTCCGATGGTAGAGCTAAATCGTACTCATCACGACCGCGTGACGCACAAGGCAGAGGCTCGAATCCGTCGAAGATCAAGTCTCCACGGATATCGGTCGTGTTGTTTAAGCTTCTAAACCTGACCTAGTGGCCAGGGGCATAACTTTCAATCTGCTCCAGATGGCCAAGAGAATTGCCCGCAGTGCAAAGCCACCGAACACGAAGATTTGTCCGGGGAGAAAAGTCTCACCTTGGACTGCATCGCTATCGATGATAGTAGGAGCCATCAAGCCTAACGGCGATGACACAGAGGAACTCTCAATGAAAGCACCAATGTCGGTGTCAAAACCGGCGGATCTCGGGTAGGGGGTCCCGAACTGTGTGTCTAAGGCGGATGGTAACAGGAGGCAGGGGACACAATATTTTACACAGGTTCGGGCCCTCTTGATGGAGGTAAAACCCTACGTCCTGCTTGATTAATATTGATGATATGCGTAGTACAAGAGTAGATCTACCATGAGATCAGAGAGGCTAAAACCCTAGAAGCTAGCCTATAGTACGATTGTATGTTGTAGTAGTTGTGTCCTACGGACTAAAACCCTCCGGTTTATATAGACACTGGAGAGGGTTAGGGTTACACAAGGTCGGTTACAAAGGAGGAGATATCCATATCCGTATTGCCTAGCTTGCCTTCCACGCCAAGTAGAGTCCCATCCGGACACGAGACGAAGTCTTCAATTTTGTATCTTCATAGTCTAACAGTCCGGCCAATGGAGATAGTCCGGCTGTCCGGAGACCCCCTGATCCAGGACTCCCACAACAGTGCTAGTACTCCTACTACTACATTGGTAGTACTACTACTAGTACTAGTAGCACCACCGTCTAGATTTAGGAGTACTACCACGTCCATCTGGATTTTAGTACTCGACTAGCAATATCTAGTAATGCATGTGACAAAAAATGTACTACTCCCTCTGTAAATAAATACATGGTGTTTTATTCCTATCAGCGAGAGAACTTAATGTTTTTTGCTAACTAGAGTACTAATAGGATTACATGCAAGGAACTAAACACTTCATGTCATGTTTGGTAGTCTCAAGTCATTGAAAGCATGCACGGCCCACATCTCTCATTGGTTGATATGTCACGAAATAAGAAACAAGGAGGGAGTTAATGCACCGTGCCTAAGTATTTTGGGATTATTTAGTTTTCATAATGACTTACACAACACTTTCGTTTACATGCATTAACATTTTATTAGTTAAATCAAGGGTCAAAACTTGGCGCAAAATGCAAAGGGGACCAATAAACCAGTAAACATCAAACTTCTCTCGTTTGGCCCCAACTAGAGGTCCGGTGAGATGACTATACTGCACCGGCACGGAGGGGGACACAGCTTCATTGAATTACGGCAACTGCCTTTGGGTGAATGACACATGGGCCCAAGGGGTGGCTGGCCCACCTATCATACAGCCAAAGGCAGGTGCAGTAGATGCCGAGGAGTAGTACGAAATCCTATGCACCTACGCACGCTAACCAAGGGCAAGAGTGATCACTCGAATCGCAAGATCAATTGACTAGGAGCTAAGCTAGACCCATGGAGCCGATGAGCGCGAGCATCAGCCGGCTCTGCCAGATGGTCCATGACGCCGGCCTGCGGCCCGGCACCGAGGAACATCTCCAGGTAGTATTGCTTGAGGCCGCCAGGGCGAGGGGCCGCTTGGACGACAACTTCGTCTCCTTGTTCGACGAGGTCCTCGTTGGTTCCCTCGACAAGTTCACCGTCGTCAAGAAGCTTGCGGACGACTTTGACATAAGCATCCAGCCGACGCGCCCAGGCTCTGGGATGCCCGCCACCCTCAACGGCCACTATGGTGACAACCTCTTCGACGCACTGGTGGCCCTGTGACTGCCCACCGTCGCGCCGGAGAATGTCCACCTTGAGGTCGCGCTCGCCGCGCAGCGCCTGGCGCAGCAAGACACCATCGACATAATGACCCACGTCTACGTGCAAATCGTCCACGAGGACTACTACATGCAAGAGGAGGATGATAGGACGCTGGCCTTCTTGGACCGCAGGGCAACCTTGGACGGCACTGTTCAGAAGCACGTTGAGCTCGCCGCCAACGCCGCTGCTCCTCACACGTCGGTTGGTGACCCGGCGCACAAGGGCATGAGGATGTCGTTGATGGATCCATATGTATTTTTATCTTTGCGTCAAATCCATGTAGTAGTATATGATACTACAGTAATTATCTTACCTTTTGCATCAACTTCATAATTTTCATACGTACTCCACGCATGAACGACGCCCGAACCAAACTTCTCATTACTCTAGGAAAAATCGTTATTTTCTATCTATCAGTCGCGCCATGGAGCAGAACCAAATTTTACAAGTTACGAGTTCAAAAGGAAAAGCCTGCCGTGTTCGCGTCGCAACCCCCACACGGTTGGTCCGGCATGCCGCTCAAGTAGGAATGCGTGCATTGTTGCATTTTCACTTACAAGTGGGACCGCAGTTGAGCAAACCGACTATCGGCAAACCCCCACCCCGCCCACCGCGCGATGGCTGAGAAAACAGGAGGGAGAAGAGATGGCTGTAGCATGGACTCTAAGAAAATTGGTGTTGGATGGGACTCGTGTGGGTGGCGTGTGCCGTATTGCTAGACGTGAATGCTAGTTATGGCCCATGCCACCCCACTATATCGAGCCTATATCGAGGTACATAGAACAAATTTCCTGCAGTCCATGCTTAGCCCTCCTCTCACTAGTAGAAAAAGGGTCAAACGTGAAGGACATTAGTGCCGGTTTGAATTTGAGCCGGCACTAATGTGTGCATTAGTGCCGGTTCCAACAGCTAGCCGGCCGCTCTCATTAGTACCGGTTCGTGGCGAACCTTTAGCACTGGTTCGTGCCACGAACCGGTACTAAAGTGAGTGGTGGCAGGATGTTGTCAGTCCGGGGCCCCTCCAGCACCTTTAGTACCGGGTCGTATCACGGACCGGTACTAAAGGTCATCCTACATAGACCCTTCGTCCACCCGAGCTCGCTCTGTTCTTCCCCTTTCCCCTCTCCTCTCTGTTCTTTTCCCTCTTCCTCTCAAGATCATCACACATTTTGCCCAAAATTTGTCAAGATTTGAAGGCCCCCATCCATTCAAATGATCACAAAGGTTAGCAACTTTGTCCTTTCATCTCTCATTGCTAGATTAGCTCGTGCAATGCTTTATATAGTGATTGATTTTTGAGTTTAGTAATTTGGGAGGAATTATATATGTGTTCTAGTATTTGATTTATATGCAATTTAAGGTCAAAAATAACACTTAGTTTGCATATGTAGGTGTGGTTTACTTAGTACCTTCTAAATCTCCGTCGTAACCACCGTCGATCGCTCGCAACGTCCCGTCGCCAGCACCACCTTGTGGTGAGCCTCTTGTTCATGAAGTTTTATATAAAAAAATGATGTTTGTGTGATTTGGATATATAGTTACTCGTACAAATATCTATGTTGTTTGTTATACATAGTGCCATGGTTTTGATATCCGTCCCTGTCGGCCCTCGTCCGGGTTATGATTCGGATGTGGTATATTCTCTTTTAAAACTATTCATTGCATTTCGTGTTTATGACAAATTATGCCCATCAAGTTGACATAGATATTTGTATGTAGGAGGTAGTTGAACCGGAAATTCCAACCGACCCTATTGTCGAGAGGTTAAATTTAGTTGAAAGAGAAAACGAGGATTTGAAGGAAAAATTGAAAAGAATTGAGGGGGAGAAGATGGAATTGGAGTTGCATGCTGCCGATGTCGTCGATGATCACAAGATTAAGATGGTGAAAATGCGCTTGAAGATTAGAAAGATTAGAAAATATGCCATTCATAGTGAGGCTTGGTATCATTATGCTGTTGGATCAATTGTTACCTTAGTTGTGATCTTGATCGCATTTGTTGTTGCATTTAAATTCTTTAGCTAGAGAGTTATTTGTTTGTTGCATTTAAGTGTTGTATGATCTTTATGTATGAACTTTATGTATTGTATTAATTTGGTGTTTTCGGTGAGCCAAAGCGGCACATAGTTCTTTCTGGGAAGAGAAACATCGTGGGAGTGGATGACAAGACAGACATGTCAGGAGATTATGAAAAGTTTGATGAAATTGCTCCATTCATAGTGAATATTGACCCGAGCATCCAGTTAACTGATGAAGATTTTCCATGGCTACGGCGCAAAGGGACACATGCGAAGAAATAGTTTCACACCCAAAGATCTGGGATGTGATCGGCTTCACTATCATCACTTTCTTCTGTGTTTCACACCCAGGAGGGAATCTCTGTAATAGTTAGGGTAGCTAGTTATGTGTTTTGGCATTTGAAACGCGAAGAAATTTTATGTGCAAGCAAATTCTTTCATGCATTTACTGATTTTTTCAGCTAAATGACCCTAAAATTGAAAAGAATTTCAAATGAACTCAGAAAAGGTTGAAAGTTGGCATGGTATCATAATATCACCCACATAGCATGTGCAACAAAGTAGAGAGGGTTACCGCAAAAACTGGATCCACTTCGTGTACAAAATGGACAATCTCTTTCGAAGTATCAGGGTTTCGGACGAAAACTCATCCGTTACAAAGGCATTTCATTTTTTAAATAACCTAAGCATTACCAAATTTAATATAATGATAAAACACACTAATACTAAATATAAGAAAAAAGAATCACTGAAAAATCTATTTTCAAAGTTAAGTTATTCACAAACTAGTGATTCACACACATTTTAAATAATTCAAAATTTAAACTATTCAAATTTGTAAACTACCGGTACTAACAGAAAGTTTGTAATTTTTTGTACCTAAAGCAAAAATATTCACAAAGAAACTCTAAATACAACAAAAAACAACTCAAAAATAAATAAAGCAAAAAAATTAAGAAAAAAGCCCACCTACTAGGCCACAGCGGCCTGCATACGACTAGAAACCCAAATTCTAGTTGGGCCAGGATGCAGGCCAGCTAGCCCAGTAGTCCCAACAGGGCATCACAGAAGAGGTAGGCCCAGAAGGCCTGCTTAAGAGAAGAGCTCGAGATAGCAGCGACGGCGGGGCTTATAAGCAGGTGCGAGTGCCCCTCGGCTAGCGAGGTGGGACTAAACTCTTGCGCCCCTCGCCTGGCAGGGCACACCCTTTAGTACCGGGTCGTGGCTCCAACTGGTACTAAAGGGGGTCCTTTAGTACCGGTTGGCGCCACGACCCGGTACTAAAGGGGGCGCGGTTCCCGCCGCTTCGCCTGGCCAAAACAGACCTTTAGTACCGGTTGGTGGCTCCAACCGGTACTAAAGGTGGGTTCTATATAAGAAAACACTTCAAAAAATTGTCAGTTTCTCATCTCTCACTGCTTCTTTCTCCTCTGCCCCATCGCCGCCGCCCCTCGTCGCCGCCCCCGTCACCATCCGTTGCCGTCCCCGTCGCCGTCCGTCGCCGTCGCCGTCCCCGTCCCCGTCCCCATCACCGCACCCCGTCCTCCCGTCGTCCCCACCCGGCCCGTCCTCCCGTCGTCCCCGCCCGGCCCGTCCCCGTCCCCGTCGTCGCCGCCCCGTCCCCGTCATCGCCGCCCCGTCTCCGTCTCCATCCCCGTCCCTGTCGCCGCCCACCGTCGTTGCGCCTCGCCGGTGAGCTCCTGCCCCGGCCACCCACCACACACACACACACATTGTTATAGAATTGTTAGCAATCTTTCTATTTTTTAGTTATAGAATTATTAGAAATGTTAGTTTTAGTTATAGAAATGTTAGTTATATAGAAATGGTTAGTTATATAGAAATATTAGAAATGTTAGTTATATAGAAATGTTAGTTATATTAGAAATGTTAGTTATATAGAAATGTTTTTTAGTTATAGAAATATTAGAAATGTTAGTTTTAGTTATAGAAATATTAGAAATGTTAGTTTTAGTTATAAAATTTAGAATTTGCATATATGAAATCACAATCCATCATTTAAAAAATGTTACTTTACTTTTGCGGCATCCTCGCCGTTGACCCGTTCGCGATGACGTCCTGCTTCAGAGGACCCATGTCCGAGACTGGGCTCCGCCGGGCTGGCACTGGGAGGTGCTACCTTCAGGGGGACGACGCTTGGTGAGGAACCTGGCCCTGGGTCCCGTCATCGACCCTCATCTCCTTTGGTGGCGTTCGCGTGGGCCACTTTCGGTGCGGAGGGAGCCGGCCCCGCCGGAGGTGGTACGTCGCCGTGTCAGGGAGGAGGGCGAGCATGTCCATCGCTACATGGCTGCTATGGACGTCAGGTTCTCCAATACCTGGCAGGTTCTTTTGGGAGATCACCCGAGATATGATCCAGTGGTGGTTCCTTCTCTTTGGGTGTCCACCGCCCGCACCTCAGGAACCGCGAGTGGCCTAGATTACTCTGTAGTATTCGATATTTATTAGCTTGCTAGCTAGCTAGCTAGTGATGTATTCGATATTATATCTATTATTCGAGACGATGTATTCGAGATTATATCTATTATTCGAGACGATGTATTCAAGATTATATCTATTATTCGAGACGACGTATTCGAGATTATATTCGATGATGCTTATTATGTACTATGATTGATTCAATTTTTCCTTATTAATTGATTGCATCCATGCATTGTAATTTGAATATATTTCTTTTGTATTAGTTAAACAAAACCTATGGCGGACAATACCGGCAGAGAGGGAGAAGAGGCCCTGTTCAATATCATATGCAATCCTCGCGGGCCATATGATGATCAGAATGAAGAAGATTATGACGGCTCCGAATATCTATACAACACCGGGGAGGGTGATATGATATTCGATCGCGACGACCGAATTGATGAAGTCATGAACTATGAACCTGACGAAGAAAATGTTGATCTTGAAACAACAAAGACCGGTGAGGTATATATATTTATATAAGCATGCATCTGGTGATCATCACATGTTTTAAATGACTTGAAGATATATTAACGAATCGATCTTTCTTCTTTCAGCCATCCGGATCGAGCAAATCTTCAGGCAACAGGAAACGAGGCCCGAACAAAAAGTTGAAGGAGGGCGTAAAGTACAATATCGAGGCCATCAAACCTAATGGCGAACCATTAGCGCCTAAGAAGATTGCGGACAAGTTCACTCGTCAGTGCGGAGTTCTTGTGAAGGACCAACTCCCGATCTCCCTTCAAGAATTGAGAGAGCCAGCAAAGCCACGTCCAGGAGTTACTTTTGTCGACGACAGAAAAAAACTTCTGCTTTGGGAAATGCTCATGGAACATTTCACCCTACCAGATCATTTCACAGATGCAGATGTGGAGAAAGTCAAGGAGGCTGCTCTTAGGAAGATGGCCGTTGCATTCAAGAACCACAAGATTCGTGAATGGGCCAAGTACGTCAAGGGAGGAAGGAAGACTCTAGTATTCGAGGGAACACTAGAGAAGCAAAGTGCCCATTGGGACGATTTCGTGAAATTCAAGGATTTGGAATTATCTAAGGAACTGTCGAGAATAAACACGGACAATGCCGCAAAAAAGGACAAGTTCCATAAGCTGGGGCAGGTGGCTATGCGGTGGGAATGCCTAAGTGGGATAAGTCTGAGAAAGAGATGCTGGATGTAGGTGTCACTCCAGAAACATTGAGCTGGCCCCCCAGGTGCAGGACTTGGTTCTATGCGCATGGGGGGGAGTTGGACCTGAAGACAGGCAAAGTTTCGAAGAAGGCATGTCAGGATGGAGCCGAAGATAAGCTACTTGTTGAAATAGAAGAGGCTCGATTGGGGGTGTTCGAGCCCAACAGAGAGAACGACGAGCTTATGCGTGCCCTGGGAAATCCTGAACACCCGGGAAGAACACGAGGCATGGGCGCTATTCCGTGGTATGAGGGGTTTTCGGACTGGAACGCCGACTAAAGAACCTGTGCGAGAAAGAATATTGTGGAGGAGAAGAAGAGGAAGATGGAGGAGGAGCAGAGGAAGCTAGACTATGAACTCCTTCAAGGCCTTGAATCAGTGCACGCGGACTTGGCAGTCAAATTCCAGCGGCAGCAGGAGCAGATCGACTCACTTAGCTAGCAAAGGGGGTCTCAGCAGCTAGCGGATGATCCACCATTGGATAGCACCGTCCCATCCATGCCGAGAAGCAGCGTGGGCTCCGCCCTGGGAGACGCATTGCTGGATAGCTACCCAGTGGATGACATCATGGAAAACACTAACTGTGAGCTAAACTTCAAAATGAAGAACATATCCATGAAGGTGGCGGACGCCCTTGCTTTTACAAATCCCCCCGAGGCAACCTTCCATTGCAATCCGATTCCAGCGGGCCATCGTCGTGTCTTGGTTGATGAGGTGGTGGACCAATATTCGGGGCTAGAGCTTGACATTCCTGGAGGTGACGATGAGCACACACTGGGAGAGGCCAACCATCGTATCATCTTTCGAAGGCCACCGACAACGCGTCATCCGATTCCTCGTCGAAGTCCACCACCGAGTCAGCAGACTCCCGCTCCTCCAAGTCCACCAATGCGTCAGGCCACTCCTCCTCCAAGTCCGGCACAGCTTCAGGCCACTCCTCCTTCTCCAAGTCCGGCAAAGCATCAGGCCACTCCTCCTCCAAGTCCGGCACAGCTTCAGGCCACTCCTCCCCCAACTCAGCCATGTCCGCCGTCTTCGCCGCCTCAGCAATCACGGAAGAGAGCCGCCTCAGCTATGGTGCGTAGCGGTACAAGTCTATCATGGCTTTGAGAGACTCATTGATATCATGCTTAGGAGGAATAGATCTAAGCTTTAAAGAATCAACCTCAAGAGAAATTCTATCAACGTTTCTAGCCAAATCATCAATTTTAAGCAATTTCTCCTCAAGCAAAGCATTAAAATTCTTTTGTGAATTCATAAATTCTTTAACACTATTCTCAAATTCAGAGGGCACCTTATTATAATTTCCATAAGAGTTGTTGCAGGAATTCCCATAATTATTAGAAGGATTACTAGGATATGGCCTAGGATTAAAATTCCCTCTATAAGCATTGTTACCAAAATTATTCCTACCAACAAAATTCACATCCATAGATTCATTGTTATTCTCAATCAAAGTAGACAAAGGCATATCATTAGGATCAGAAGAAACACTCTTAGTAGCAAATAATTTCATAAGTTCATCCATCTTTCCACTCAACACATTAATTTCTTCTACCGCATGCACTTTTTTATTATAAGATCTTTCAGTATGCCATTGAGAATAATTAACCATAATATTATCTAGGAGTTTAATAGCATCTCCTAAAGTGATTTCCATAAAAGTACCTCCCGAGGCCGATTCTAAAAGATTTATAGAAGCAAAATTCAATCCGGCATAAAAAATTTGTATGATCATCCACAAATTCAAACCATGAGTAGGGCAATTACGTATCATTAATTTCATTCTCTCCCAAGCTTGTGCAACATGTTCATGATCAAGTTTCTTAAAATTCATAACATCCTTTCTAAGAGAGATGATCTTAGCAGGAGGAAAATACTTAGAGATAAAAGCATCTTTGCACTTGTTCCATGAATCAATACTATTTTTAGGCAAAGACGAAAACCAAGCTTTAGCACGATCTCTAAGCGAAAAAGGAAATAGCTTCAATTTAACGACATCATTATTGACATCTTTTTTCTTTTGCATATCACATAAATCAACGAAGCTATTCATATGAGTAGCGGCATCTTCACTAGGAAGGTCGGCGAATTGATCTTCCATAACAAGATTCAACAAAGCAGTATTAATTTCACAAGATTCAGCATCGGTAAGAGGAGCAATCGGAGTGCTAAGGAAATCATTATTATTGGTATTGGTGAAGTCACACAATTTGGTAGTATCTCGAGCCATCACGACAAACAAGCAAACTAGCACACAAGCAAACAAAAAGCAAACGGGCAAAAGAGTCAAATAGAGAGGGAGGATAGAGAGAGAGGGCTAATAAAACGGCAAGGGTGAATTGGGGAGAGGAAAATGAGAGGCAAATGGCAAATAATGTAATGCGAGAAATAGGGATTGTGATGGGTACTTGGTATGTTGACTTTTTGCGCAGACTCCCCGGCAACGGCACCAGAAATCCTTCTTGCTACGTCTTGAGCTTGCGTTGGTTTTCCCCGAAGAGGAAGGGATGATGCAGCAGAGTAGCGTAAGTATTTCCCTCAATTTTTGAGAACCAAGGTATCAATCCAGTAGGAGGCCACGCTCAAGTCCCTCGTACCTGCACAAAGCGATAGCTACTCGCAACCAACGTGATTAGGGGTTGTCAATCCCTTCACGGTCACTTACGAGAGTGAGATCTGATAGATGTAATATTTTTGGTATTTTTGGTATAAAGATGCAAAGTAAAAAGTAAAAGCAACGTAAAAAGCAAAGCAAGATTAAAGTAATGGAGATTTGTATGATGAGAATAGACCCGGGGGCCATAGGTTTCACTAGTGGCTTCTCTCAAGAGCATAAGTATTCTATAGTGGGTGAACAAATTACTGTTGAGCAATTGACAAAATTGAGCATAGTTATGAGAATATCCAGGCATGATCATGTATATAGGCATCACGTCCGTGACAAGTAGATCGAAACGATTCTGCATCTACTACTATTACTCCACTCATTGACCAGTATCCAGCATGCATCTAGAGTATTAAGTTAAAAACAGAGTAACGCCTTAAGCAAGATGACATGATGTAGAGAGATAAATTCATGCAATATGAAATAAACCCCATCTTGTTATCCTCGATAGCAATGATACAATATGTGCCTTGCTGACCCTTCTGTCACTGGGTAAGGACACCGCAAGATTGAACCCAAAGCTAAGCACTTCTCCCATGGCAAGAACTACCAATCTAGTTGGCCAAACCAAACGGATAATTCGAAGAGACTTGCAAAGATAACCAATCATACATAAAAGAATTAAGAGAAGATTCAAATATTATTCATAGATAGACTTGATCATAAACCCACAATTCATCGGTCTCAACAAACACACCGCAAAAAGAAGATTACGTCGAATAGATCTCCACAAGAGAGGGGGAGAACTTTGTATTGAGATTCAAAGAGAGAAAAGAAGCTGTCTAGCTACTAACTATGGACCCGAAGGTCTGAGGTAAACTACTCACACTTCATCGGAGGGGCTAGGATGATGTAGAAGCCCTCCGTGATGACGGCCCTCTTCCGGCGGAGCTCCGGAACAGGCCCCAAGATGGGATCTCGTGGATACAGAAAGTTGCGACAGCGGAATTAGGTTTTTGGCTCCCATTCTGATCGTTTGGGTGTACGTGTGTATATATAGGAGGAAGAAGTACGTCGGTGGAGCACCGAGGGGCCCACGAGGCAGGGGGGCGCGCCCTAGGGGGGCGCCCCCCACCCCCGTGACCTCATCTTTGACTCCCTGGAGTAGGGTCCAAGTCTCCTGGATCACGTTTGGTGAGAAAATCACGTTCCCGAAGATTTTATTCCGTTTGGACTCCGTTTGATATTCTGTTTCTCCGAAACACTGAAATAGGCAAAAAACATCAATTCTGGGCTGGGCCTCCGGTTAATAGGTTAGTACCAAAAATAATATAAAAGTGGAAAATAAAGCCCAATATAGTCCAAAACAGTAGATAATATAGCATGGAGCAAGCAAAAATTATATATACGTTGGAGACGTATCAGCGCACCATGATGGTGGTGCGCCACTGCTATTAGCGCACCATGATGGTGGTGCGCCACTGCTATATAGCAGTGGCGCACCAGAATCAGGTGCGCCATTGCTATGTTTTTACTAATGGCGCAACACATGAGCAATGCGCCATTGCTATTTTTTGGGGTCCACCCCCCCACCAGACATAGCAATGAAGCACCATGCCTAGTAGTGGCGCACCTAGGCGTGGTGCGCCATTGCTATGTCTGGTGGGGGTGTGCCTGCGTGTGTGTGTGAGGTTAGTAATGGAGCACTCTCCCTGGTGCGCCATTGCTAGGGTTAGCAATGGTGCACCAGGGAGGGTGCACCATTACTAACGTCTCACACACACAAACAGCCCCCCCCCCTCGTGGATCGCCTTTTAGGTTTTTAAAGAAATAAAAGAAAACGATGAAAGATTCAAACAAAAATCAAAAAAATAGATGCCCATGTGTTATGTGTTCTAGTTGTTAGGAAAATTAACAAACATGAATTTTGATTTTTTTTTGCAAAAGGCCGCCGTGTTTCGGTAAAATGGCCGTAACTTTTGCATACGACCTCCGATGAGAAAGTTTTTTTATATGAAAAATCATCTACGCTCGTATTCGATTGTCTAGAATCCTCCGAAACCTAACAGAAAACAGTTACGATGCTTTTAAGATCTGGAGGCAAAAAAATTCAAAAAATAAATTCAAAAAATAAATAAATTAGCAATGGCACACTAGTGCATGGTGCGCCACTGCTATTTTCCCGCCTTCAAAATTCAAAAAAATACAAAAATAAAAAACAAGTTAGCAATGGCTCACCTTATGAATAATGCGCCACTACTATTTTCCCGCCTTCACAATTCAAAAAAATTGAAAAAAATAGCAATGGCGCATCAGTGAATAGTGCGCCAGTACTATTTTCCCGCCTTCACAATTCAAAAAATAGCAATGGCGCACTAGTGCACGGTGCGCCAGTGCTAAGTTGGGACAGAAGTTTAAAAGGGCCGGCCAGCCACTTACCCCTTCATTCTTATCCTCCTCTCCTCCACTTCATCTCCTCCTCTCTTCCTCCTCTCCTCCACTCCATCTCCTCCTCTCCGGCGACATCCTCCTCCTCATGGTGCTCCTCCTCTGGTGACCTCCTCCTCACAGTGCTCCTCCTCCGGCGACCTCCTCCTCCCTCCTCTCCTCCTCACGGTGCTCCTCCTCCGGCGACCTCCTCCTCCCTCCTCTCCTCCTCATGGTGCTCCTCCTCTGGCGACCTCCTCCCTTCTCTCCTCCTCACGGTGCTCCTCCTTCCTCTCCTGCTCATGGTCCTCCTCCTCCTCCTCTCCAGCTACCTCCTCCTCCCTCCTCTCCTGATCCTCACGGTCTCTCCTCCCTCCTCTCCTCCTCACGGTCTCTCCTCCCTCCTCCTCTACTTCCGATCACATGTGGAGCTCCCCCGGCACAAAGAACGTACCAGATCCAGGTCGAGAACGAAATTTGAAAAAAATTCAAGCAAAAAAATGAGCAAAAAAACAAGCCAAAAAAATGAGCCAGATCTAGATCCAGATCGAAATTCAAAATTCAAAAATAGCAATGGCGCATGGTGGGGGTTAGACTGTGTGCCACTTCTATTTCCCCGCCTTCAAAATTCAAAAAAAAAATCAAAAATTTTCAAAAAAAAGCTCCCAGTGGCGCACCTGTAGCAATAGTAATGGCGCACTACAAGGTGCGCCACTGTTACCTGCAATACTAATGGCGCACCAGAGGTGCGCCATTACTATTTACTACTAGTGGCGTGTTAATAGTGGCGCACCTATAGTGTGCCATTAATAGCAAAAACTGGTGCGCCACTAACCTTTTTTTCTAGTAGTGCAGAGAAGGATGGGGCCGGGTGCTGGAGAGGCCGGAGCCGGCCGCTGGGGCAGCACAGCGATAGAGGCCTGCGACGGGGAGCCATGAACGGCGGGTCACGGACGTTGGACGCGAGGGGGCGCATAGATGCGGTGACGCAATTGCAGGCACGCGGAGGCGCAGGAGCCAGTGGCGGAGCCGGTACCGTGGATGGGCCGGTGATGCAGAGGCGTGGCCGGAGGCCCTCGCCATCGGTAGGGAACTGGGGCGAGGCGGGTGGGTGCGGGGAATCCACCGAGCCAGACAGACGTGATGGGAGGTGCGGCCACGTGGGGGCTGAGCGGCACAGGCTACGTGTGGCCATGGCAGAAAGGAGAGGTTGATGGGGAGCCAGGGAGGAGAAGGACGCAGGGGCCCCATGGGCACTGCCCGCGCGTGCACCTTGACACGATGCGGGACGAGGTCGTCAGTGGGAGGCGGTCAACGGTGTGGCGGACCTGGGTTGTTGCAGAGTGCTACCGGAGGTGGCAGGAGTTTCTTGGAGAAGGCATGAATGAGCGAGGTAGGAACGAGCATCTACAGTCATGGATATTTCTTAGAGAAGGGGAGAACTCACCTTTTGCGAGCATGGCGAAGGCGCTTGGTGCCGAGGCCGACGGCAAGGACGCGTCGTCCCGCACGGCTGCCCCGGTGGCGTGTTGATGTTGATCCCTCGAGCGCAGCCGGAGAGACGGCAGCGACATCACAGCGGTGGTGAAGAAGAGGGTGAGGATGACAATGAAGACGCGCCGCCCCATGCGATTGCTCCGGGAGCGTGTCGATGTGGGGAGCGTTACCGGAGAGACGGCAGCGCGTCGCGGTTGTGATGATGAAGAGGGTCCTGCCCGGATCGCGGTTCCAGCGGCAGCTTGCCCCATAGTGGGCGCCAACTTTTGTAGTATTCTTGCATCAGTCAGCAGGGGGTACCGCGAGACGACAAATAACACAGGGTGGCTTGAGGTGAGGGCAAGACTGCTGTGGAATATGCGGGACGGGTATTGTACAATAGCACGCAGTGGTTCACCCAGGTTTGGGGCTCTCCGGAGAGATAATGCCCCTACTCATGCATGTCTGAATATGTATATGTGGTGTACATGTTGCAGTACAGAGTTGCTCCTCGAGCTGTATCTGAGATCAGTGCCATGAGCATCTGATCTCGTATATGCATGTGTGTAGCATGCTGGCCGTAGCCTATGGCCTAATGTGCCAGGCCATGTGTGGCCGTGGGAGTGTGAGAGAGTGGATGGAGTGTGGGCATGGTGCCCTTTTTATAGTGTGGGCTAGCTTTGGATGTAAGCTAGGCGGTGGGCATGGTGGGTGGTGGCCCACCCACCAACTACACTATGCGACGTGACTCATGACGCAGGCTATAGTGTGCCACTATTGCCCAGCAATGCACAGGTATAGTCGTCTTGTCCGTGTCATGTCCGGTGGGACGCCGTAGTTGACTTCACGTAGTAGGCCGGCTGGAGCAGTCGGACAGGGAGCAGTTGGAGCAACCGGGTGGCGAGCCGGCCGGGGCTGCCGGACGGGGAGCCGTCTGGAGTGACCGGGTTGCGAGCCGGTCGGAGCAACCGAATTGAGGGGCTTTTCTAGCTCCAATATCTTGAAATATTGTTTCGCTGTCTTTGGGGTACCCAGGGGTCATTCCCCCGATAGTGGGCATATTTGTTGGAGTGAATTACGGGGGAGCAAAGGGGTGGAAATATTGCTGGTCACAACAGATTGTACGAGCGCGGGGGGAGGAGAGTCATGCATGCAGATTTTTCCACATGGGGTGGAGTGGTGGGACCGTCAGAGGGAGAAGGAGAGTCAAGCACGCAGATTGTTTTCACACATGGAGAGCAAAAGATTTGGAGACAAATGGGCTTCCTGTAGGTATGGGGAACGGTGCATAATAAGTCATATTGCATGTTGGGCTAGGTATAGTCTCAATTCATTAAAAACATACATGCCCCACACATGTTCAGATTTCAAGGTGCACTAAATTATTTCATGCGATGATTAAGGCTGGCCATAGTGGTGGTATCTTAGCTGGTATCATGCACACGGGAATAGCAAACATGCTAATGTGGCAAAGAATTGAAGAAGAGAGGGGGTTAGAGTAACATAGGTTGATACCGTATCATGTTAGATACTATGCTACTTTGTGTCATGCATGCCACTATAAAGGTAGTCCCGTATCATACGCTAGTATCATGCACATGATACTATATGAAAAAAGACACATCCGTGACATTTTGGGCCAAACGAATTTTTTCTGTCATGCTTATGGAACTTCTATGACGGTATTGTGATAAAACCTGGTATCATCATAGATGTGGTGGGCTCCTACTTCTATGACAAAAAATCATGACAGAAATGGGCTTTTCATCCTGGGCGGGCCGGGGACGCAGTTGCATGACATTCTTTGGGCCGTCCATGACGGAAAAAATTGTTGTAGAAGCGAGGGCGAGGAAAATATCTAGGAGTTCCCGGTAATGGTGGGTGGTCGGGGTCGAGCGATGCACAGAGGTTTACGCGTTTCTCTCGTACACGTACACGCGTGTGTGCGAGGCGTTGCGCTCTAACTGAACCCGAGCAGGGCTTTGGGCTCTAACTGAACCCGAGCGATTGCCCTAGCTACGTTACTGAACCCCGATCGATCCCTTGTTGTTAACTGAGTCCGAGTGATTCCTTCGCTACTGCTGCTAACTGAAGCCGATCGAAGCTGCCTCTTGATGTACAGTTCCCAGCAGGGGTTGGATGAATAGTTCCTGATGGGGGTTGGATGAATAGGATCCTGTGGTAGTAGAGGCCGTTACCGCTGGATGAATAGGACCCCGATCGAGGAGGAGTGGGGCTGGATGAATAGTAGCCGATGGAGGGATCCCGTACGTGGAGGGTTGGTTGAACATGACCCCATGGAGGGGATGGTTGAACATGACCCGTGCAGGGTTGGTTGAATAGTAGCTGACGGAGGCTGGATGAATAGGACCCCGTGGAGGGCTGGATGAATAGTAGCCGGGAGGCTGAATTAAGAGGACCCCGTGGATAAACAATAGCTGGTGGAGGCTGGAGGAAGTCGACGGTGGAAGAACAGTAGTAGGTGGAGGCTGGAGGAAGTCGACGGTGGATGAACAGTAGCCTGTGTAGTCCCGTTTTGTGGTACGCCACACCCCTCCCGGTCAATAGGACCCCGTTTCGATCATAGGCGCTCCAACACTAGTCTGTTTCCTCTGCTTTGCGGTACGCCACACCCCTCCTGATCAACAGGGCCCCGTTTCGACCGTACGTGGTCGAACACAAGTCTATTTCCTCAGTTTTGCGGTACGTCGGACCCTTCCCGATAAACAGGACCCTGTTTTGCCCATACGTGATCAAACACAAGGCTCGTTTCCTCCGTTCTGCGGTACGCCAGACCTCGTTTCGACTGTTCCATCCAAGCCGGTTGGCTCCCGATGAACACGACGTATTCCGTTGCCTCCCGATGAACACGACATATTCCATTTCCTCCGTTTCCTCCGTTCTGACCCAGCCGGTTGGCTTTCGATGAACAGGACACCGTTGCTGCCGTTCATGGCCTCTCCATGTACACGAGCCTTGGTCGTACGTATGCGCGAGTATGCGTTCGAGACCCACCCGTATGTACGTACATGGCCCTATTTTTTGGCATCTGGTTGTACGTACGTGTACACAGTTTTGACTGGACTACCTGAACTGCTACCGCTCCTTACTCGGCCACGGTTCATCATGGTAGACATACTGATCGATCGGTATGTACACAGACAACGCTACGTACGCTTCGACCGAGTGGGTCCCGGCTGTTAGGGAGGATAAGGACGCACTTCCTTGCGTGCGAAGATATTGCTGGTGGGTCCCAGGTGTCAGGGGGAGAATCATTTTTTGCCCGTAATAAGGACACACTTCCTTGCATGCGAAGATGTAGCTGGTCGGTACTAGCTGTCAGGGGGAGAAAACATTGTTTTTAGTGTAAAAAGGATGCAGATGCATGCATGCGTCCATGGGCGCAATGCGTCCCCACTTGACAGCCTCTTCACATATAGTCATCTTCTGATGACTCTCGTTTGTTGACCACGTTGACCACACCCCGCACCAAGCCGGTGGACGACGACGAGACCTCAGACTGGAACGCCCCAGAGATGGGGAATAAGCGGCAGTGGAGTCGCAGATGGAGAGGAGGGGCAAACTTGACTGGTTCGGGTGCGGGGTGCCGGGGTGGGCCTACACTCGGCAGAGTATAACAGGAGATGCGGAGGAGTGGAGGGATAGACTGGCCATTGGCGGAGTAGTGTTTCACTGTGATGCGTGCAAAACGGCGCTGCTGGATGCCAGGGGCTGGAGTAGGCGGTCCCGACAGCGCTGGGGTAAGAAGACGAGAGATTAAAGAAGAATGCCGGCTGTTGGATGTAAATCCAACGCCTTGCTTAGGCTTCGACTTTTGTATTTTTATTTTTTGTGAAAGTGCTTAGGCTTCGACCTACTGGCCCACATGTCAGCCAGTCAATTTGGTTTTTTAGTCCATTTGGTGGGCTGGTTGAAACAATGATGTAGCATCTATGTAGCCCGTTTATATATTATGGTAGAAATTAAAGCCCATTTGCATTTTTCTCGAATTCTGCGGACTTGCTGGGCTGGGTAAAAATATCATGTTGGGCTGCATGGAGAAATGTTATAAAAAACATAAACACATGATTACACGCCTATTACTGCATTGGTTGGTAAAATCTTTGCAAGCTTATGTACGCAATCACTAGGAGTTAACTTGCCAAGTTATATATAAAGAATTATTATTATTATTTTGTAAGAACTTCCGATTTATGAAATAAAATATCATTTTAATTTGATGAGTTAATAGGACGTGGGGTATTATTATTTTTTAGGCTAGACGTGGGACAGTTGAGTTGGTTCTAGGGAAAAGTACTAGGAGAAAACTAAGATTACATTGAAAAAGAAAGTGGGAGAAAATTCAGATATAGGATTAAAGAAAACGAAAAATGAAGGAAGTGGGAAGGTCTATAAAATGGTTGGATGAACGGCATGTTTAACAGAACCTTATGTTCTTTCTATTATATATGTGTGTGTGTGTGTTTGTGTGTGTGTGTAATAAAATAAGATATATATATATATATATACTATTATAGAAGGGAAAACATAGGTTCAATTTTGCATTCTTATAGAAATGTACCTTGTCTTGAAAAAAACAAACATAACTTGGGCTGCTGGTGTTATAGACAACCTAGGCTGGGAGGCCCAGAGGCCGCTTGATACCTGCTGGATCCAAAAAAAGTTGAAACATGTCATGGGCTGCCCATGTTAAACAACAAAACCTAGGCCATGGGCCCAGTGGGCCCGGGACTGTCAGCCTCTCGACGAACAGCCGTCTCCTGATTCCTCTTTGTTTTGCTGACCATGTTTGGAACGACGGACGGCGGCGCCGTGGCAAGAGCACCAAGGCGGAGGACGACGTTGAGACCTTGGACCGAACGAACCAGAGCAGGGGAAGACGTAGGCGGAGGGGAGTAAGAGGGTTGACTTCTTCGGGTTCAGGGTGGGCCGGTTGAGTTGCCGCAGATGGACAATGTGTGGGAGTAGAGGGATGGCCTGGCCAATGCCTTAGGCTTTGACGGGTCACCGAGGCGTGCACAGCAGCACCGCAAGCCGCTGCATAGGAAGAGGACAAATATTGAACAAAATAAAGAAATACAAATGGATGGGTGGTTGGTCCCATATGTCTGTGTACGAGACCTGCTGGGTCCACCTGGGAAGGGGAATATGTTGGGAGGAAGGAGATTCAAAGCACGACAACCGAGTGAACTAGTTACATACATAAGCAAATAGCCACTAAGAAAGCAAACAGGTTAATGGGTTCTTAGAAGAAATATTTCGGACAAAACAGATAATTATGACAGATAGGCTAATGCATGAAACACTGAAATGATAAAGGTGCTTAAACAAATAAAGTACAACATCTAGACCTTCCTGGCACGCTTGATCATGATGTTGCGATTGTCTGTGTACTCGTCGGTTACGGGAAGCAGACATGCCATCATGTCCAAGATCTGCCTGTACATGTCGTAGCATGTGTATGCGTCCTTGGCCGCGGGTTATGTAGGCTAGATTCAGAGGTACATCCCACGTGTTCAGGTCCTTGCTACCGTTGTCTTATTTCATGTTGGCGTAGTAGGGGTCGATGATGCTCTCGGTGAGGTCAACCAGAGAGTCCTTCTCCTTCCCGTTGCCGATGATCTTGTATTGCTTTTGGATGTCGACAAGCTTGTTGCAATAGATGGCCGAATCGTCGCGTTCTTCCGTCTGACCACCATAGCGGAGGTGCAGTCGGCGCTGCCGATGAAACATGCGAATACTCCAAAACCTCTGATGGCCCTACAACTGTGGTAGACGATAACCTCGTCCTGCATGCATACCTAGGTGACGGCGATCCGCTGGTACCTATCAGGAGACAAATGGATGGGCACAAGGTCTAGTCCTGCGACCTTGTGCTTTCTCGTCCTATAGGTACTACTTGAACTCGGTGAGGCAGAGCTTGACTGAGTCCGGGTCGTTGGTGTACATCACATTCAACTTGGTGCAGCCATGGGACTGAACGACGAACTCAAAGGAGAACTCCTTACTAAAGACCATATCCAGTAGGCTCACCCCTCGGATCACCATTGGTCTCTTCTAGTGAACGAGTGGGTAGGCAGCGACAATAGTTCATTTTTCATCTCTTTGGGAACTGGATTCAATAGTAAACTGAGTGTGTACAGACGACAATAGTTACTACCCCTCCCTCGCCCGTTGCACGCCCGGCAGAACATGCACCCTCGGCGCATTCAAACGCCTCCATTAAGAAACCTATTCCGTCCACACATCGGTTCATGAGCGGGTCTGTATTGGTACTGTAATAATAAGTGTTAGTGGTCACTTTACTTAAATTTAATTAGCTTTAATAGAAATTTATTCTTAAAACAAGCAATGCATTGGCTCGTTCTATCAGTGCCACAGGATCAACATGCACAACAATTAGAATTATTATTCTCAGGACGCACACGATCAACACATTTGTCGCACTTTCACACAGATAACACAACCAAGTTCGAACTGTTTGTTATGGTTGCTGTCCTCTACATCATCATGTCGTGTTTCCCAGCTTGCAAGATTCATAACAAAAAAATAAGATTCTAATAATAACTAAAAGAAAGATGCCTACACATCTCATTGATTCCTAGCTTGCAATATTCAGAAGCAACAAATAAGATTCAAATAATAAGAACAACAAAGATGCCTAAACATGTCATTGATTCCCAGCTTGCAAGATTCAGAACCAACCAATTAGAGCCTTTTGATAAAGTGAATATCAGGACTAAATCCATCTTGGCTAGCCGTGTCATACAACCCAAGAACTTGGCGAATGTTCTTGACCATCACAGCATCTGTAGTTGAGTATTCCTGTTTGCACAACACAGCTAAGAAAGAGCATGATTACTATAATAATGGCACTCCTTGAACTCAACTTGCAGCTCCACTCGATAATTCAATTAATGCGACTTTTACTGCCGTTCACTTGAAATGAAGCAAAGATTGCATCATTCAGCTAGCAAGAAGTACTTGCTCTCATGAGCTAGCAAGTTCTTCTTTAGTAGTTGCACAAAATTAAGCAACATTAAGGTTGGCTGTCCTGATCATGTAAGGTGCAACTGTAATTTGATTATCCTTTTGTGCAGTTCCACTAAAATAAAGTGCCATTGTGGTGACAGTGACGGCTCATCTTGCAAAGGCAAATAAAATGTTGCACGAGATTACCAGCAGAATTTGATGGAGATTTTGGGAACTCCAATCACCATTTTGTGAAGTTCCACCAAAATTGAGAGATGTTGCCCACGTGACATTTTAGTTGAACTGCACAAGACACTCATTCCAAAAAAAGTGTTTTGTGCAGTTCACCAAAAGGTCACAATAGCAACAAGGTGAAATGGATATCCCTATCTGCACAAAAAGATAGAAAGTAAACAGTTGCTGGTCAATAAGAATATACGAAATGTACATGAAATGGAAAGAAGCATCTAAATTATGTTCATGGAAATCACGCAAGGACAGCAGAAATTTTAAAACGTCACCAATGCTTCATGTTACCGAAAGCATTACGATCAACAATGACATTCGTCAAATATGGGATTACTTTCATGGTGGCATTGCTTGTTTACCACATACAGTAAATCAACAGCAGCTGAAGAGTTAGTTTAAGGGCATGGGACCATGGGGACACCAGGACACTCAGCAGCGTAAAGAAGCAACTTACTTATCATACTAGGGAAAATAGCAGGAGTACCATTTGTAACACAGTTTAATTGCATCAGATCACTGGAGGCATTAGATTAACAATAACACTGGTTAGACATGTCCTGAAGGTAACAATGTGATCATTTCATTTTACATGCTCCCTTACATTAACAACAGCAAAAAGTTGGTATAAGGACATGCGATAGTGGACGCATCAGCACAATGTACCTACAAGTTGGCATAAAGTGGTGATGTCGAGTTTGTTCATGCGAGGTGAGGGCAACAAATCTAATCCTAGGGACCTTTTACTATGTGAGGGTAGAAAATCTAATCCTGGAGACCTTTTACTATGTGAGGGCAGCAAATCTAATCCTGGAGACCTTTTACTATGTGTGGGCAGCAAATCTAATCCTGGACATACTCTGTTGACTTGTCCACCAGCCGCCACTTGCTATCCTTTTTTCAACCAATAATAGATATGTTCCTTATCCAGTTTGTACTGAGTTTTCCCATTATTTCCTGTTTCAACCAAGAGACCAGTTGGGTATCCAGTCTCTACTACTTTCTCCTTGTTATTTCCTCTTTGAATCAAGTCCTAGATTCATGCTATGACAGCCCCCCTTTCTTCATTGTTTGAACCAAGTCCTCGATTCGAATGCATGAAGTAGCTTTACCTCTAATAATACTAAAAATGTAGGTGGCTTTGGAAGAGCTGATGGAAGTAGAAAAACATGCACATGCAAACACGTGGGGAGCTGGAGCAATAGAGCAAGGCCGCTTTCGAGGAACTTATACCTGAGGGTCATTGGGATGTCGGTGGCGGCAGATCGGATCTGCGCACAATACAGCAGGGAGGAAGATGGGTCGGAGGACCTCCCAAGCCGGCGATGTGTCGGAGAGAACGGCACGGACGGAGGATCTGGCCCCACTGGCACCTATGGGTTTCCTCCCTCACCTGCGATTACCACGTGAACGATGCACCTAGTCCTCTACACGCATCGGCCGAAGGGATATGACCGGATTTGTGACCAACGGTGAGCAGAGAGAAAATGTCACTACCGCTGTCTTGTCTAGATCTGGAGAAGATGAGAGAATGAAGAGATCAACCCTAGTAAAGCAACCGCTCAGACCCCTGCCTACATATATAGTGGAGTTTTTATCTTTTTCTCTCCACAACAAGCGTTTCAATTTGTGTACGTGGCATTAAAGAAAAGAAACTCTCTATTTAACATGACTAACTGTACGATTCCTACTTACTAGTAGTAGTATTGTTCACTTGTGCTCCCCGGCCCTTCATTCATTGAACAACCCCACGGGTGAATAAACATATAGTACTAGTATTTATATAGAACGAACAAGATCGAAATATTTTCGCGTAGTTAAAAGTTGAGGGCGGGGCTTTTCCCGGGCAGTACGCACGGCAGTTTTCGCGTAGGCGGTTTGAAACAGAGGCGAGGAGGGTGAGGGAGTAGCGAATTCAACTTACTTACTGCTGGAAAGGTCGAGTTGTGTGATTTTGTGGCACGCTACTGCTAGAAAGAATTGCGATATGACTACTAACTATAGTCATGAATTACTGGCACTACGACCGGGGTGATGCCCCCCTTCCATTCGCCACTCTAATCTGGTGCATGACAGGTCGACCCGGATGTTGGCTCTCCCACATGTTGGCGAAGTACATTAGAGGGAGCAAAGAATCATGCAGTATATATAGTGTATATACTAGTACTACTACTCATGTCGGAGGAGTGCGAACTGGACGAGGATCCTCTGCCATTTGTCAGCGTGCCATTCGGCCACTGGTAGGTGGGCCCACTGAGAAACAGGCCCACATGGCAGTGCCACAATGGCAGGCGTCGTACGTCAGGGGAGCCGCTTCTGTGCGAACCACAGCAGCCTAGTGAACCAGCAGGCGATAGGCCAAACTCCTCCTTGTTTGGATCCCTGAGTGAACCAGTAGTGCAAACCACGACAGTCCAGTGAACTAGCAGTAGAAAACAATGTGGTGATATGGCCATAAAAACAATGTGCCAAAGTCCAGTCTATAGCATGTACAATACTACTCCTCTTTGTTTGGATCCCTGAGTTAGAGCTAGTTTGGGTTGAAATAGCCTCAAAGTATCCAAACAGGAGGGGTTAGTTTGAGCTAGTTTGCTCTAAACCAGCAAAAAAACTAGCCCGGTGGAGAGGTTCTAATTGGGTTAGTTATCCTCGGGCCCACTAAAAGAGAACTAAAAAATCTCCCCTACCCGCACCAGATCGCTCCCTCCCCCCCCCCCATCGCACGACTCCTATCTGTTCCCCATCGCGCTGCCAGCCCAAGCGCCGCTCCTCCGCTTGCCCTCTCCCTCCTCTGGCCGCCATGTTCTTCCAACCTCCCACACCCTCCTCCGGCCTCCCTCTCACTCTGGCCGCCGAAGCTCGCCCCGCTCCCCCTTCACCGGTGGTTTTTCTCCCTCTGTCGTGCGCGGCGGCGCATCTACTAGGGAGGTCGTGAGAGGGGTGAGTGATAACCCACAAGTATAGGGGATCGCAACAGTTTTCGAGGGTAGAGTATTCAACCCAAATTTATTGATTCGACGCAAGGGGAACCAAAGAATATTCTTAAGTATTAGCAGCTGAGTTGTCAATTCAACCACACCTGGAAACTTAATATCTGCAGCAAAGTATTTAGTAGCAAGGTAATATGATAGTAGTGGTAACAGTGGTAAAAGTAACGATAGCAGTTTCGGTTTTATAGTGATTGTAACAGGAGCAACGGAAAAGTAAATAAGCGAAGAACAATATATGAAAAGCTCGTAGGCATTGGATCAGTGATGGATAATTATGTCGGATGCGATCAGCCATGCAACAGTTATAACATAGGGTGACACAGAACTTGCTCCAGTTCATCAATGTAATGTAGGCATGTATTCTGAATATAGTCATATGTGCTTATGGAAAAGAACTTGCATGACATCTTTTGTCCTAGCCTCCCGTGGCAGCGGGGTCCTACTGGAAACTAAGGGATATTAAGGCCTCTTTTTAATAGAGTACCTGGCTAAAGCATTAACACATAGTGAATACATGAACTCCTCAAACTACGGTCATCACCGGTAAGTATCCCGATTATTGTAACTTCAGGGTTAACGGATCATAACACATAATAGGTGACTATAGACTTGCAAGATAGGATAAAGAACTCACATATATTCATGAAAACGTAATAGGTTCAGATCTGAAATCCTGGCACTCGGGCCCTAGTGACAAGCATTAAGCATAGCAAAGTCATAGCAACATCAATCTCAGAACATAATGGATACTAGGGATCAAACCCTAACAAAACTAACTCGATTACATTATAAATCTCATCCAACCCAGCACCGTCCAGCAAGCCTACGATGGAATTACTCACGCACGGTGGTGAGCATCATGAAATTGGTGATGGTGAAAGGTGGATGATGACGATGGCGATGGATTCCCCTCTCCGGAGCCCCGAACGGACTCCAGATCAGCCCTCCCGAGAGAGTTTAGGGCTTGGCGGCGGCTCCGTATTGTAAAATGCGATGAATCCTTCTCCCTTATTTTTTTCTTCCCGAAAGGGAATATATGGAGTCGGAGTTGAGGTCGGTGGAGCGTTAGGGGGCCCACGAGGCTGGGGAGCGCGCCCCACCCTCGTGGACAGGGTGTGGGCCCCCTGACGTGGATCTTTTTGCCATTATTTTTTATATATTCGAAAAATAATCTCCGTTGATTTTTAGGTCATTCCGAGAACTTTTATTTCTGCACAAAAATAACACCATGGCAAGTCTGCTGAAAACAGTGTCAGTCCGGGTTAGTTCCATTCAAATCATGCGAGTTAGAGTCCAAAACAAGGGCAAAAGTGTTTGGAAAGTAGATACGACGGAGACGTATCAACTCCCCCAACCTTCAAACTTTGCTTGTCCTCAAGCAATTCAGTTGATAAACTGAAAGTGACAAAGAAAAACTTTTACAAACTCTGTTTGCTCTTGTTGTTGTAAATATGTAAAGTCAGTATTCAAGTTTTCAGCAAAGATTATGAACTAACCATATTCACAATAACCTTTAGGTCTCATGTTTACTCATATCAATGGCCTAATCAACTAGCGAGCAATAATAATAAATCTCAGATGACAACACTTTCTCAAAACAATCATAATATGGTATAACAAGATGGTATCTTGCTAGCCCTTTCTGAGACCACAAAACATAAATGCACAGCACCTTTAAAGATCAAGAACTGACTAGACATATTAATTCATGGTAAAAGAGATCCAGTCAAGTCATACTCAATGTAAACTAATAGTAATACATGCAAATGACAGTGGTGCTCTCCAACTGGTGCTTTTTAATAAGAGGATGATGACTCAACATAAAAGTAAATGGATAGGCCCTTCGTAGAGGGAAGCAGGGATTTGTAGAGGTGCCAAAGCTCGGTTTTGAAATAGATATGAATAATATTTTGAGCGGTATACTTTCATTGTCAACATAACAACCGAGAGATCTCGATATGTTCCATGCTACACACATTATAGGCGGTTCCCAAGCAGAATGGTAAAGTTTATGCTCCCCCACCACCAACAAGCATCAATCCATGGCTTGCCCAAAACAACGGGTGCCTCCAACTAACAACAATCCTGGGGGAGTTTTGTTTGCAATTATTTTGATTTGATTTGAGCATGGGACTGGGCATCCCGGTGACTAGCCATTTTCTCGTGAGTGAGGAGCGGAGTCCACTCCTCTTGAGAATAACCCGCCTAGCATGGAGGATACAGACAACCCTAGCTGATACATGAGCTATTCGAGCATACAAAACAGAATGTTTATTTGAAGGTTTAGAGTTTGGCACATACAAATTTACTTGGAACGGCAGGTAGATACCGTATATAGGAAGGTATGGTGGAATCATATGGAATAACTTTGGGGTCTATGGAATTGGATGCACAAGCAGTATTCCCGCTTAGTACAAGTGAAGGCTAGAAAGGGACTAGGAAGCGACCAGCTGGAGAGCGACAACAGTCATGAACATGCATTAACATTAATCAACACCGAATGCAAGCATGAGTAGGATATAATTCACCATGAACATAAATATCGTAGAGGCTATGTTGATTTTGTTTCAACTACATGCGTGCACATGTGCCAAGTCAAGCCACTCGAATCGTTCAAAGGAGGATACCACCCCATCATACCGCATCACAACCATTTTAATAGCTTGTTGGCACGGAAGGTAAACCATTATAAACTCCTAGCTAATTAGACATGGCATAAGCAACTATAATCTCTAATTGTCATTGCAAACATGTTTCATTCATAATACGCTGAATCAGGAACAATGAACTAATCATATTTACAAAAACAAGAGAGGTCGAGTTCATACCAGCTTTTCTGATCTCAACCAGATCATCATATATCGTCATTATTGCCTTTCACTTGCACGACCGAGTAGTGTGGATAATAATAATAGTGCACGTGCATTGGACTAAGCTGGAATCTGCAAGCATTCAATATACAGGAGAAGACAAGGTAATATGGGCTCTTTGTTAGATTAACAATAATGCATATGAGAGCCACTCAACATTTTCATTATAGTCTTCTCCTCTCGACCCCCAAAGAAAAGAAATAAAACAAAACTATTTACACGGGAAAGCTCCCAACAAACAAAAGAAGAACGAGAAATCTTTTTTGGTTTTCTTTTTAATTACTAATACAGGCATGGAAAGTAAACTAGCTAAAAGCTACAACTAATTTTTTTTGGTTTTTCTTAAGGTTTTTCAAACACACAAGAAGAAAGCGAGAAAATGAAAATAAACTAGCATGGATGATGCAATGAAAAAGTATGAGCACCGACAACTCGCATGAGTGTGTGAACATAAATGTAATGTTGGTGAGAGATTCGTACTCCCCCAAGCTTAGGCTTTGGGCCTAAGTTGGTCTATGCCCATGGATGGCCTGGTGGATATCCGAAGTTGAAGCTGGGGTCGTACTGAGATGCATCAGCTACTGCCCGAAGGGCTGCAGCTTGGAGGCGGGCTGCCTCCGTCCTCCTCTTGTACTCGTTCGCCTCCTCCCTGGTTATAACATATCTCCCTTTTGCCTGAAAGTCAAAGAAAGTAGGAGTAGGGACAGCGACATGATATATACGTCGTCTATCAAAGATTAGTCGGTACTGGTGGGACTGATCGTTCCTCTCAACAAACTTCTGACGAACCATAGCATTATAATCTAAATAAGTAGGAGGCAACTCAATATCATCTCCGCTTATGGGTATCTCAAGAAAATCAGCTAAACGGGTTGCATAAATTCCACCAAAGAAATCTCCATTAATTTTATTATTATGCAACCTACGTGCAACAATGGCCCCAAGTTATATTGTCTATCTCCTAATACAGCACTCTGGAGAACACTAAGATCAGGAATGCACATGTGACATGCCTCGTCCTTACCGTTAATGCATCTACCTATAAAGTGAGCAAAATAATGTATAGCAGGAAAATGAATGCTCCCTATAGTAGCTTGTGTTATTTCTCTGGATTCCCCCACAATGATACTACCAAGAAAATCTTAATATTCAGATTTGCGAGGTTCACTAACATTACCACACTGTGGGAGTTTACAAGTAGTATTAAAATCTTCTAAGTCCATGGTATAAGATTTATCATAAAGATCAAACAGGATAGTTTGAGAATTGTGTGATGATGTAAATTTAAACCTTCTCACAAAGGAATCAGTGAGGTAGTAGTACTGATGGAAATTATCTGCCTCGAAGCTCTCAAGATCAGCGTTACACACATATGCGTCAAATTCTTCCTTGATTCCTGCTCGAACCATGAAGTCCTCTGACGGCGATTCACAACGCCGCACTTGAGCATCCCTTGGTAGTTCATTGTCCGGCTCTCGTATTACAGGCCTGGGTCCTTGCTTCCTTGAGGAACCACCTTGGTACACTTTCCTAAACATATTTCTTCTTCTAAAAAATTTCTGAAATTTTTAGTAACTCAAAATAAAAGTGAACCAAACTCCACAAAATTGATAGCAACTACTCCTACAAGTGCCTAGAGGCTATACCATGCATTAAAACTACTTTTTGACCACATAAATTTGACATGCAAGCTAAAGAACTGGGTGACCTAAGCAGCAAAAATTTGAAATAAATAAAGCACTAGAACAAAAACTAATTGGACTATTGGAGGAGTCACATGCCGAAGAACAGTCCCCCAAAGCAGTTTTGTGAGAGGAGCTTTGAGCAAGGAGATCGAAAATGGCAACAAGATGAGCTAGAACTCGGGTTTGAGTTGGCTAGTGATTTTTTCTGGAGCAAGACGAAGTGTGTGGGTGAAAGGATAAGTGGAGGGGACCCATGTGGGGTCCACGAGGTAGGGGGGCGCGCCCTCCACCCTCGTGGGCACGTGGCTGCTCCCCCTGCTGTGTTCTCACTGCCTAAAATCCTCAAATAATCTAGAAAAAATCATATTTTATTTTCAGGGCATTTGGAGAACTTTTATTTTCAGGGTATTTTTTATTGCATGGATAATTCATAAGACAGACAGAAAAAATATTTTTTCTTTGTTTAATATAAATAACAGAAAGTAAAAAGAGGGTACAGAGGGTTGTGCTTTCTAAATTCATCCATCTCATGCTCATCAAAAGGAATCCACTAACAAGGTTGATCAAGTCTTGTTAACAAACTCTTTTCGAACAACATGAAACCGGAGAATTTTCGAATAACACTAGGTTACCTCAACGGGGATATGCATGTCCCCAACAATAAGAATATCATATTTCTTCTTGATGGTAGGAAGAGGAAATTCAAAACCTCCAATAGTGATTGTTGAAATTTTTCCAATATAATTTATACTATGGACTTGAGGTTGTTTCTCAGAAAGTGTACCGTATGCTCATTACCATTAACATGAAAAGTGACATTGCCTTTGTTGCAATCAATAACAGCCCCTACAGTATTCAAAAAGGGTCTTCCAAGAATAATAGACATACTATCGTCCTCGGGAATATCAAGAATAACAAAGTCTGTTAAAACAGTAACATTTGCAACCACAACAGGCACATCCTCACAAATACCGACAGGTATAGCAGTTGATTTATCAGCCATTTGCAAAGATATTTCAGTAGGTGTCAACTTATTCAAATCAGGTCTACAATATAAAGAGAGAGGCATAACACTAACACCGGCTCCGAGATCACATAAAGCAATTTTAACATAGTTTGTTTTAATGGAGCATGGTATAGTTGGTACTCCGGGATCTCCAAGTTTCTTTGGTATTCCACCCTTAAAAGTGTAATTGGTAAGCATGGTGGAAATTTCAGCCTCCGGTATCTTTTTTTTATTTGTAATAATATTCTTCATGTACTTAGCATAAGGGTTCATTTTAAGCATATCAGTCAAACGCATACGCAAAAAGATAGGTCTAATTATTTCAACAAAGCGCTCAAAATCCTCATCATCCTTTTTCTTGGATCATTTAGGAGGAAAAGGCATGGGTTTCTGAACCCATGGTTCTCTTTATTTACCGTGCTTCCTAGCAACAAAGTCATTCTTATCATAACGTTGATTCTTTGTTTGTGGGTTATCAAGATCAACAGAAGGTTCAATCTCTACATCATTACCATTGCTAGGTTGAGCATCAACATGAACATCATCATTAATATTATCACTAGGTTCATGTTCATTACCAAATTGTGTTTCAATATCAGAAATAGAAATATCATTGGGATTCTCAGGTGTGTCAACAACAGGTTCACTGGAAGCATGCAAAGTCCTATCATTTTTCTTTTTCTTCCTCTTAGAAGGACTAGGTGCATCAACATTAGTCCTCTGAGAATCTGGCTCAATTCTCTTAGGGTGGCCCTCAGGATACAAAGGTTCCTGAGTCATTTTACCCCCTCTAGTCATAACTCTAACAACATTATCATTCTTCTTATTATTTAATTCATTGAGCAAATCATTCTGAGCCTTAAATACCTGTTATACTTGAGTGGTAACCATAGAAGCATGTTTACTAACAAGTTTAAGTTCACCTTTAACTCTAGACATATAATCACTCAAGTGTTCAAGCAGATCAACATTGTGTTTCAATTGTCTACCAACATAAGCATTGAAGTTTTCTTGTTTAACCATAAAGTCATCAAACTCATCCAAGCATTGGATAGCAAACTTAGTAAATGGGATTTCACATTTATCGAATCTATAGAGAGAATTTACCTTTACTACCTGTGTCGGGTTATCAAGACCATGTATTTCTTCAATAGGTGGTAAATTCTTAACATCTTCAGCTTTAATACCTTTTTCTTTCATAGATTTCTTTGCCTCTTGCATATCTTCAGGACTGAGAAATAGAATACCCCTTTTCTTTGGAGTTGGCTTAGGAGTTGGTTCAGGAAGTGTCCAATCATTTTCATTACTCAACAAATTATTCAATAGCAATTCAGCTTGATCAATGGTTCTTTCCCTGAAAACACAACCAGCACAACTATCCAGGTAGTCTCTGGAAGCATCTGTTAGTCCATTATAAAAGATATCAAGTATTTCATTTTTCTTGAGAGGATGATCAGGCAAAGCATTAAGTAATTGGAGAAGCCTCCCCCAAGCTTGTGGGAGACTCTCTTCTTCAATTTGCACAAAATTATATATTTCCCTTAAAGCTGCTTGTTTCTTATGAGCCGGGAAATATTTAGCAGAGAAGTAATAAATCATATCCTGGGGACTACGCACACAACCAGGATCAAGAGAATTAAACCATGTTTTAGCATCACCCTTTAATGAGAACGGGAACAACTTAAGGATAAAGTAATAGCGAGTTTTCTCATCATGAGTAAACAGGGTAGCTATATCGTTTAATTTACTAAGATGTGCCACAACATTTTCAGATTCATAGCCATAAACATGATCAAATTCAACCGAAGTAATTAACTCAGGATCGATAGAGAAATCATAATCCTTTCAGTAATAAAGATACGTGAAGTAGCAAAAGCAGGGTCATATTTCATTCTAGCATTCAAAGACTTTTCTTTAAGCTTAGCTAATAATTTCCTAAGATCAGATCTATCATTGCAAGCTAAGAGGTCTCTAGCAGTTTCTTCGTCCAGAACATAACCCTCAGGCACAACATGCAATTCATATCTAGGGGGAGAATCTTCATCATCACTTTCATCAATATTATTAATTTCAATAATTTCATTCTCTCTAGCCCTAGCAAGTTGTTCATCAAGAAATTCACCTAGTGGCACACTATTATCAAGCATAGAAGTAGTTTCATCATAAGTATCATGCAAAGCAGAAGTGGCATCATCAATAACGTGCTACATATCAGAATGAATAGCAGGTGTAGGTGTCGCAAGTTTACTCAAAACAGAAGGTGAATCAAGCGCAGTTGAGGGAAAAATCTTGGTTCTTTGATCTTTCAAGTTCTTCATAGTGATAAGAAGATATAAATCCCAAGTGACTCAAAGAATAGAGTTATGCTCCCCGGCAACGGCGCCAGAAAATAATCATGATAACCCACAAGTATAGGGCATCGCAACAGTTTTCGATGGTAGAGTATTCAACCCAAATTTACTGATTCGACACAAGGGGAGCCAAAGAATATTCTTGAGTATTAGCATCTGAGTTGTCAATTCAACCACACCTGGAAACTTAATATATGCAGCAAAGTATTTAGTAGCAAAGTCATATGATAGTAGTGGTAACAATGGTAAAAGTAACAGTAGCAGTTTTGGTTTTATAGTGATTGTAACTGTAGCAACGGAAAAGCAAATAAGCGAAGAACAATATATGAAAAGCTCGTAGGCATTGGGTCGGTGATGGATAATTATGTTGGATGCGATCAGTCATGCAACAGTTATAACATAGGGTGACACAAAACTAGCTCTAGTTCATCAATGTAATGTAGGCATGTATTCTGAATATAGTCATACGTGCTTATGGCAAAGAACTTGCATGACATCTTTTGTCCTACCCTCCCGTGGCAGCGGGGTCCTATTGGAAACTAAGGGATATTAAGGCCTCCTTTTAATAGAGTACCAGACCCAAGCATTAACACATAGTAAATACATGAACTCCTCAAACTACGGTCATCACCGGGAAGTATCTCGATTATTGTCACTTCGGGGTTAACGGATCATAACACATAATAGCTGACTATAGACTTGGAAGATAGGATGAAGAACTCACATATATTCATGAAAACATAATAGGTTCAGATCTAAAATCATGGCACTCGGGCCCTAGTGACAAGCATTTAGCATAGCAAAGTCATAGCAACATCAATCTCAGAACATAGTGGATACTAGGGATCAAACCTTACCAAAACTAACTCGATTACATGATAAATCTCATCCAACCCATCACCGTCCAGCAAGCCTATGATGGAATTACTCACGCACGATGGTGAGCATCATGAAATTGGTGATGGAGGAGGGTTGATGATGACGATGGCGACGGATTCCCCTCTCCGGAGCCCCGAACGGACTCCAGATCAGCCCTGCCAAGAGAGTTTAGGGCTTGACGGCGGCTCCATATCATAAAACGCGATGAATCCTTCTCCCTTATTTTTTTCTCCCCGAAACTGAATATATGGAGTTGGAGTTGAGGTCGGTGGAGCGTCAGGGGGCCCACGAGGCAAGGGGCGCGCCCAGGGGGGTTAGGCGCACCCCCATCCTCGTGGGCAGGGTGTGGGCCCCCTGACCTGGATCTTTTCGCCACTATTTGTTCTATATTCCAAAAATAATCTCTATTGATTTTCAAGTCATTTCGAGAACTTTTATTTCTGCACAAAAATAACACCATGGCAATTCTGCTGAAAACATCGTCAGCCCGGGTTAGTTCCATTCAAATCATGCAAGTTAGAGTCCAAAACAAGGGCAAAAGTGTTTGGAAAAGTAGATACGATGGAGACGTATCAGTGAGTTTGTTCGTTCCTTCTCTGTCTCACAGCTATATCATTGATCTTGCTCGCTCTAGCGCTAATTCTGATTTGGAAAAGTAGATACTGATTAAACTTGGTATAGATTTGTGGTGAGCGCATGGAACTGTTTGATGCTGCTTGAGGAGGTAATAAATCTTTCTAGAGGCCCAAAGATTCAGTTCACCTTTCTAGGTATTTCAGTTTCAAGCTTGCATTATTTCCAGATGCCCAATGATTCAGTTCACCTTTCTAGGTATTTCAGTTTCAGGCTTGCATTAATTCTAGAGGCCCAAAGATTTGGTTCGCATTCGTTGGCAAGCGGCCTTGCTAACCATGCCGGTCTCGACCTCAACTCGCAAGCTCCGGCGTCGGAGGGGTTCCCGGGGCTTGGGCTCTACAGAGCCTTCCTCCAGAGCGACGATGACGAGCTCCTCCCTAGGCTTGTGAGGGGCTCCGGGGTCCCTCCGTGTCGTGAATGACTTCCGTGATGAGTTAGCTCATGCTTTGTTTCATGGAGTGTAATTTTTTTAAAGCTTGTTTGATGACTTGTATGTGTAAGTCGATATCTCATTTGTATGGACAAAATAAAATTTATCATGTTTTGCATGCTTGATTTGTAAAGATGGTTCTTTTATGTCAATTGTGAGCGGGAGGAGGCCACACAAGAGCCGGCCACACCAAATCCAGTAGGAAATAGGGTCGAAAGTAGTCAAATGATTGAGAAAGAGCATTTATTGTCAATCTAACCCTGCCATCCAAACACCTCTTTGGTTAGAATTAGTTCAGGGTTAGTTTAGGGTTAGAATCTAACTCTAACCTCTATCTGAGTTAGAGTTCTCCTCATCTCGGTTCATCGCCATCATACTTTCCCCATTCCTATGTTTTCAGTATCTTCTAAATCAAAGAGGCCCTTAGACTGGTTTAGGTCCGGTCGTTTTTTATAAACGTGTTATGTCCAAAATTTAATGAACGTGCTCCGGTTTCTATGAAAATAATCCGATTTCATGTAGTAATTTATTTATTTATTTATTCTTCTACGGGGGGTTTGCATGTAATTCATTAGGTCTGAAATGTAAATTACCCCGACATGGTTGCATACTCTCCGAGTCGTGCATGCACTACGACCCAGATGCTCTATGTCCCACATGTCGGAGAAAGGGAGCACGTAGAAATAGCTTAGGAGTACATATAGTAGGATAAATGCGTGAAAAAATATGTACTATGAAGTGTAGCTATGGTTCAAAAAGGAGACCTAAAGTGATGACAGGTATAGGTCGCACGCACCCAACTAGTAGGACTAGACGTACGACTACTTTTTCCCTCAAAAAAAGAGGTACGAGTGCTCAGTGCTCCTATTCTATCAACACGAGTCCCATCTGACAACAGCATCCATGCTACAGCTAGCTCTTCACCCTCATTTCTCTCTTCTAATTCTAAACTCAGCTGACGTGCGATGGGTGAGGTGGGGATTTGCCGATGGTCGGTTTGCTCAACTGCGGCCCCACCTCAAAGTGAAAACATTACGACTGGAATAAAAATGCCATATACTACTAATAAAAATTAAGGCCACGAGGCGATGCAGTGCTGGTTACAGGAGGCAAGAAGAAAGATACATCCATCGAAGACGTCCACCCCCTCGACTCAGGGTGCTGGCCCACCGAACGGCGGCTAAGTAGCAGTGGATTTCGTGGCCAGGTCGACGTGCTTCTAAACAATGGAGTCCAAAGATTCCAGCCGCTGGAAGAAGGCCAACGTCTTTCTGTCCTCGCTGGCCTTATAGTGGCCTATGTAGATGATTTCCTCATAGACGTGGATGATCAGGTCAACGGTTTCTTGAATGGTGAGGCGCTGCGCGACAAGCGCGGCCTCGAGATGCACATTCTACTTCGCGACCTTCGGCACCTGTAGGGGCACCAGGGATTGAAAGAGTTCATCACCATGGAGGCCGATGAGGGTGGCAGGCAATGAGGAGCCTGGGCGCGCGGGCTGGAGCAGTACGGCAAGGTCGTCCGTGCGCTTCTTGACGGTGGTGGACTTGCGGATGGAGTGGACCATCATGTTCTCCATGCGATAGGTGAAGCCGACGTCAGTGCGGGCTACTACACTGGCGGTCGCGAGCACCGTCTGGAAACGCTGCGCGGTGCGGGGCCGCAGGCCGGCATCTTGGATGATCTGGCACAGCCAATTGCCGCTCGCGTCCATCGCCTCCGTAGGTGCTTGTGGCTTCTAGTCACTTTGTCTTGGATTGGAGTGAATAGTGTTGCGTAGAGACTAGGAGTAGGTGGATTGGAGTGGTGGGGCTCCTTTATATGAGAGTCCAAACTCTGTTGCATTCACATCGTGCTGGCTCTATTCTGCTTCTCCAATTAATTCCCTCTCCATTCTAATTGAGGATAGATCATTGACCGTTCAACATCTCGGGAACCGCTACCCTCTCCCTCCTTAGCATTCAAGCCGTGTCATTGTAAATGTGGGTCAAGAAGAGACTAGTTACTACATTGTGCACCGTGACCCAAAACACAATGGTGACGGACCAGTCTACCTCCGTCCTGATTTATAGCTCCCCGCCGTAATCTGTGCCAAATTTTGACCATAAATTTGACTAACAAAAGTTTCATGCATTTCGCCAAAATTATATTATTTAAAACTATGTTCAAATACAAATCAAATGATATATTTTTTGTTGACATGCACTAACATTTTGTTAATTAAATCTTTGGTCAAAACTTAGCACAAATTACAAAAGGGACTAATAAAACATGACCTAGGTAATACACCAGGTAGTTGAAGACAGTGATACTACACATAATTAATGCCAAATAAGAGCAAGGGATCACACATGTCATTTACGACTAGAATAAAAATGCCATACACTAATAAAACATTAAGGCCACAAGGCAATGTAGTGATAGTTACAGGAGGCAAGAAGAAAGACGCATCCATCGATGACGTCCACCTCCTCGACTCAAGGCGTCGACCCACCGAACGATGGCTAAGTACAACGGCTTTCGTGGCCAGGTCGACGTGCTTCTGAACAATGGCGTGCAAAGATTCCAGCCGCTGTAAGAAGGCCAACGTCTTTCTGTCCTCGCTGGCCTTGTAGTGGCCTATGTAGAAGATTTCCTCGTAGATGTGGATGTGTAGATCGACGATTTATTGCATGGTGAGGCGTTGCGCGGCGAGCGCAGCCTCGAGGTGCACATTCTTTGTCGCGACCTTCGGCAGCTGCAGGGCCACCAGTGCTTCAAAGAGTTTGTCACCTTGGAGGCTGATGAGGGTGGCAGGCAACAAGGAGCCTGGGCATGCGAGTTGGAGCAGTACGGCAAGGTCGTCCGCGCACTTCTTGATGGTGGTGAACCTACAGATGGAGTCGACCATCATCTGGCACATGCAAGAGGAGAAGCCGGCCTCGACGAGGGCTATGACACTGATGGTCACCAGCACTGTGTGGAAACGCTGCATGGTGCAGGGCCGCAGGTCGGCGTCTTGGACGACCTGGCACAGCCGACTGCCGCATGCGTCCATTGACGCCATGGGTGCTTGTGGCTTCTGGTCACTTGGTCTTGGTCTTGGATTGGAGTGGGCAGTGTTGCGCAGAGACTAGGAGTAGATGGATTGGAGTGGTGGGGCGCCTTTATATGAGAGTCCAAACTACGTTGCATTCACATCGTGCTGGCTCCATTCTGCTTCTCCAATTGTTACTCCCACCTCTGCATGCTAATTGAATGCAGAGGTATCATTGACCGTTCAATGTTTCGGGAACCGCTACCCTCTGTGTCGTTGGCATTCAAGCTGTATCAACGTAAATTTGTGTCAAAAAGAGACTAGTTAGTAGTAGTATACTCAATATTGTGCAATACGACCAAGGCGGAGAGGAAAACGAGAGAACTACGTATTTATTTATGGCATAGATTCACTCATTTTGCTCCATATGTACTCATTTAGGGTGTAGTCACTTGTTGAAATCTCTAGAAAGGAAAATACTCCTTTTCGGTTTACATTGGTATACTATCAAGTACTACAATAGTGGGCTTATAGCCTGCTTACTAGCAATTTTGTCTCAGGCATAGCCTAGTGGTGGGAAAGGGCTGATGCCTTCCCACCCACCCAGGTTCAAGGCATGGTACTTGCTTATTTGGGTTTGTTGCACCAATTATACTCTATGGGGTTCCCTTACAGTCTTTCTGTCAAAAATAATTGTCTCATGCAAGAGCCGGGCTATATGCGTGCCCCAAGGCTCCGCACCACGCCCCACCCCTACACAAAGACTGCCACGCGAGCTTTCGCAACTGCCATGTTCGGGTTGCGCTTGGCTCTTCACCTCTTCGAGAAGACGAACAATGATGTTACTACTTCTACAGTATCGAATCAACTGTTGCATGTCCATCCACCACGTGTGGGAGGGATAGCTTGTTGTAGTGAGCAAAAGCATGTCCTTGTCTGTGATCCACCGCGCGCATGGGCGAGGGAGAAGGCGTGTAGTAGTAAAATCAAGCTTCTCCTCGTTGTATGAGTTGACGCGACACATGCTTGCCTCTAAACTTGGCTAAAAGACCCGCCATGCACAATAATTTGCTGCAACCTCTAACATTTACCCCACCACAAATTAAAATATATATTCCTGTGTTGACCAGATGAGCGTGCCAACTACAATAACCAGGATGATAGGTAGGGACAGAAGATTATTTTAATCAAAAAATGCTCCGAGACAGCCTCATAGCATGGAGCCGACCCTAATGATTTTAAGCTTAGAGGCACTGTACACGCTATCTTAGACTACTCTACACATGAAACTACCACACGAGCGTCCGACTTGCGCTTGGCTCTTCGCCTCTTCGGGAAGTCGAACAATGATGGTACTACTGCAGTGGAGTACTACAGTATGCTTCTGGACATCTGACAATGAACTGCTGCATGTCCATCGCGTGCGGCAGGGAGAGCGTGTAGCGAAAGCTTCTCTAGTCATGCGAGCCACCACGCACATGGGTGAGGGAGAGGGTGTTGTAAACAAACTTCTCCTTGTTGTATGAGTTGATGCGACACATCAAAGTAGTACACTCGATATATTTCAATAATTTGCGTTTACCGATGCATTAACTACAACGCATGCATGCATGCCCTGACTTTCATTTTGATACTTGCATCTGTTGCTTTAATGCACCTTGAAGTAGTATGAATATGTGATGGTAAAGCTTTGTAATGCCCCGGCCCTAAAGCGAGAGATGGTTGTGCACGAGGAGGGTGAGATCATGCCGACGGAACAGGACTCGACGATGGAGCTCTCTATGGTCTCTATGGACCTCACCTTACTCCACTGTACCTTGTGCCTCCGCCCCTTGAAGCCTCCAGTGTATGAGGTCCGAATGCACCTCGTCTATTCGGCTAATCGAGCAAGGTGCAAGTTTCTTGATTGATGTGTTGTTTGATTGATTTCTGCAGTGCAAGGGTGGGCACCTGGCCTACACAGACTGCTGCGGCGAGCGCCCCGGGAACCAGGGGCAGTGCCAGAAGTGTGAGCGCAGTGGTGACTTTGACGTGCAGAACATGACGGTGGACGCTGTCCTCTCCTCGGTGAGGGTGGAGTGCTCGCACGGAGGTTGTGGGCTCTACGTCACTTACCACAAGCTCGCCGATCACCAGAGCGTGTGTCCGCTTGCACCCTTTAAATGCCCCGTGCCCGTCTGCGGCTACGAATGCCCGTCGCCAGCGCTCTCCCACCACATCAGCACCTTCATGCCAAGCCCGTGCATAGGATCCAGTATGGCATGGTGCTCCAGCTGCAAGTGCCACTGCCGGAGCCATGGCTCTTGCTGTTCACGGAGGAGGCCGTCCGCGCATTTTTCTTGGTTGGCGGCGTGCTCGACATCAGCGCGCCTATCTCCGTGTCGGTCGTCTGCATCAAAGCGGGGGCGTCCCCACTGCCGCACTACATGGCCAATTTGTGGGCGAACAGCCCACCGGGGGAGCCCAAAGGCAAGACCGATGCCGTCAAGGTGGAAATGGAGGTGACAAGCAGAAAGGGCCCCGGCAACATCACCGTGCAGGAGCTGACCTTCTTCAAAGTTCTGCCCAAGCTGCTGGCTGGGGCTGGGTTGTCGAGGACGGTGTCCCTCCACATTCAGATTGAAAAGCTCACCTCCTAAATGATTATACAGTGCCTTCTGTTTATATTAGTAATATGCTAATATAGGGGTTAGCTCAGTTTACTTTAGCTTAAGAGATGGTGTGTTTTGGTGGTGATGCAGCAATTACTTCAACATCAGATCTGCAGTTAAAGTAATTTCCAATAGTCGAACGAATATTTTGTGTCTATTGGATATAAAGATCCTTTGGGTAAGAAGTATAATAGCTTATATGCTTGTTTGTTCAGGAAGTGTTGCATACTTGTGCGAGTTGACGTGACACATCAAAGAAGTACTACTACTACTAGTAGTACTCCCCCCAATCCTAATTTCTCTGCACATAAGTCGAGGCGTATATACCAAGGAGGGCATGGTTGTGTCTATACTTGGACAACTCACCCGACTTCGCACCAGGCAGATGAAGCTCGTGTCATGTTGGTGTCGCGTGTGGCCCGCACATTAACCAAAACCTCGCGCCTCTAGCTTAGCCTCCATGTTTTAAACTTCTCAATCTCACCGCCAAGGAGGAACGAGAAAGCTATGATAGAGCCAATCAGATGGTTGAGAACACTACAATTCGTAGCTATAGATGCGTGTGTGAGAGAGGACGAGTGCATGTGTGCACTTCTTCTCTTCCTTTATAACGTACTAAACTCAGAGTACAAGTGTATGTGGGTGGCATCGACCTAGGGAGCTAGAGATGGTGCATGCGAGAAGTCCCGAGAGATAGGTGTGTGCATGGGAAAGAGGGAGAGAGATGATATGTGTCGATGTAATGCGTGTGAAAAAAGACTAGTCTATAGCTCGCCACGAGGCTATTCCTGTCGAATGCCCCAATAACCGTAAGATATGTATCCGATGGTGCCAGTTATTGCATGTACACAGTAGTAGAAAAAGAAGTACCATGGCATATGCTACACCACGGCCGAGAACATGTGCCCACATTACGCCATCCGGGAATAGTGCCGCACTTTGAAACTAGAACTGTCAATAAATTTTGAGCTTGCGTCTTGTCACATGCCAAATTACACAAGAGAACATGTGCCCACATTACTACCATGGTATATTTAATTGCAAAACTGTTCACACCGATCACAACCTAAACGGTTTCCCACTTAGGAGCGTATTAGTACTCGGTTATCAATATTACTATGCCAGATGACTAAACATTCCTCCTCAACTCTTCACCCACAAAAACAAACAAGTCATTCAGCATCCTTCCCTTGCGTCTGCCATGGCCAGCATGTGTTCTGGTCAAGAGATTACCACCAGGAAGAGGCGAGCATGGAATAGGAAGCACGAGAGATATCCTGCCTCGCCCCGAAAGCAGCCGACATGTCCCGCCACGCGGATGTAGCAGCACAAAGGTCCCGCCGCGCCGTCGATGTAGCAGGCTGGTCCAGCCGTGCCACGGAAGCAGCAGAGATGTCCCGCTGCACCGCGAATGCAGCAAAGATGTCCCGCCGCACCGTGGCGGCCTAGGAAAATGTCTTGCGGGCAGGCGACCTCTCTTACGGGCGCATGCATGCGATCGTCCATAGCCTGATGGATCAGATCTCCGGCTGGGCGAGGTTGCAGGACGACATGAAAGCCTCGTTTGAACAGGCTACCAGCGTCATCCGACAACTATGGGAGGACAACGAGAAGCTCCGAGCCAAAAGGGCGAAGCAGGTGGAGGATACTGCAGCCTTATTGAAGAGGACAGGCGTCATCGTCAAGAAAGTTATGGATGAGAATGCCATTCTCCGCATCGAGCGCGAAAGGCTGGTGAAGGAATCCTTGGATGCTGCCAAGTAGTGTGTTAAGGACATGAAACTGATGAAAGCGATCATTGATGCTCGCCACGAGAACTAGTCTCCGTGACCTCCAGCGCGTCAAGAAAGTATAGATCAGCAAGCCAGATCATTGTATGTGTCTCCCTTCTTCTTTTGCCCTTGTGTATTTCGGGCGTAGCCGCATGTGGCTTTTTTAATTATCTTCCTAATTATGTAAGACAATTATTACCCACTATTGTCGTCCTTATATATTCATCAGTCTTACTATAAGTCGTAGTAGATGTTATATAGGTCCGCCGGATCTTACATCAAGATCCGTGCAAAACTTTCTTTTCAGATTTTCTTTTCTCTCTCTTAAATCTCAGTCGAGTGAGACATAGCCACGCCATTAAACAGGGGCTCAGGCGCCATTAATGGAGACCATGTGAGAGAGGTGGGCAACAAATGGAGGTCAAAGGGCTCTCCTCCCGATAAGCACGCGTAGGGGTCTGATCGCACGCCTCCCATACTCAAATAGCTACCGTGCACGATGCCTCCTAGCTAATAAAAAAAGGGGACACGTGGTGGCACGTAAATGGTAAGTAGAACACCCACGGTTTCAATAATACTTGTGTTTCCGATTGTAACGTGACATCACTTGTTCAAAAATGACTTTGTTAATTGTTAATCCGTGCGCCTTCGCAAATCGGATACCAAAATTACCACAACATGTTGGTGCCATGTCATGACACCAAGCCAAGTTTCATGATTTTCATGCATATTTTGGATTTACATGAATTAAAAAAGACAAGTTTCTCAATGTTTCTGGCCGAGCCACGATGCCTAGATGTTTGAATTTCATTCCCTTTTCTTGCATGGGACCTAGAAATTTCCTCGAGGACACACATGTGATTTTTCAACCAACTTTGGTGCACTGGAGCATGTGCTTGTAGTTCACATTCGAATTATGCACATTAAATGACCAGAAAATCAATTAATGTATAAAAAGGCCAAACGAACCCAGAATAATTCCAAAATTTAACACGACACTCATATAGTTCTATGTTGCCTCTGTAAAGAAAATCAAGGGGCAGCGTATATCGTTTCGTACACAAAGGTGACACGTTCCCTCTCAGAACCATGAGCATTGTTGAGAGAAGCTACGGTTTGCAAGAAGCTTATACCAAAATTTGTTCTAATTCGAACAATTTTTTTTTACCGCAGCATGTTAGTACCATGACATGACACCATGCCAAGTTTCATGATTTTCAGGCGTGTTTTGGATTTACAAGAATTTTCAAACCAAGTTTCTCAATGTTCTTGGTCGAGCCACGAGGCCCAGATGTTTGAATTTCATTCCCATTTCTTGCATGGGACCTAGAAATTCACCCAAGGACACACATGCTATTTTTCAACCAACTTTGGTGCACTAGAGCATGTGCTTGTAGTTCAAAATTGAATTATGCACATTAAATGACCAGCAATTCAATTAATGTATAAAAAAGGCCAAACGAACCTGGACTAATCCCAAAATTTAACATGATACTCATATAGTTCTATGTTGACTCCATAAAGAAAATTAGGGGGGCAGCGTATATCGCTTCGCACACAAAGGTGACATATCCCCTCTTAGAACCACGAGCCTTCTTGAGAGAAGCTCCGGTTTGTAAGAAGCTTATACCAAAACTTGTTCCAATTCGGCCAAGTTTTTTACCACAACATGTTAATGCCATGACACCATGCCAAGTTTGATGATTTCTAGGCGAGTTTTGGATTTACAGGAATTTAAAAACCAAATTTGTCAATGTTCTCTGCTGAGTCAAGATGCCCAGATGTTTGAATTCCATTCTCATTTCTTGCATGGGACCTAGAAATTCACCCATGGACACACATGTGATTTTTCAACCAACTTTTGTGCACCGGAGTATGTGCTTCTAGTTCAAATTTGAATTATGCACATTCAATATCTAAAAACTCAATTAATATAATCTAAATATGTTTTTTATGCATGTCAGTTATTGTACACAATCGTACTAAACATGTAGAGAAAAAGAGAAGACTGTTACATGGGAGTATAATGTCATGCAGACATCGCTCTATGGTGGGCGACGTGCCCCCCCTCCTGCCATTCCAGATTGTGTTCCAGAGGAAGATAACTGTTCGGATGGGGATTTAGAGGGAGCAGACCACTCCTATTTACCACCTGACGTATTTGCTCTAACCTGGCATACTGATGTTGGTCATATCATGCATATGGCGCCTCGCATTGCTTATATTATACATCTTATATGTCATCGGCTTAGTTTAGATTTTCTTTGTGTGAATGCCACCTATTTGGTTTCTATATCATACTCCCACCATTCCTAAATATTTATCTTTTTAGAGATTTCATCAAGTGACTACATACGGAGCAAAATGAGTGAATCTACACTCTAAAATATGTCTATATACATCCGTATGTGGTAGTCCATTTGAAATCTCTAAAAAGACAATTTAGGAACAGAGGGAGTATATGTGATTATGCACTGCCATCTTCTTTAGCCAGGCATCATATACGTGAATCATGCAATGCCATCCTATTTAGCCAGTCATAGTATATGTGAATTGTATCGTGCCATATTTTTTCACAATGTATCCCATTTTTCAACAATGATTATACATTCATCTACTATTCCTGTGCATCGGCCATTTGAGTCGGTCATGGAAAATCTGGAGTGAAAATGTAACATCCCAAATTTCCAATTTGGAATGTTATACATTAGATCATCAATGCATATCATATTTTATTTTGCATTTTGGTTGATCCTAGAAATTCTACGCAACTCAATGACCCACGGAGAGAGTTGGGGATTTCATTATTTTCATATTTGAGTTTTCTCAAATTTTGAGAATAGGATCATTTGATTTTATTTATTTTATCATCAATTATTTCTATTACAAAAATATGAGAGAGGGAATAAAATGACTTTCCCAAAATAAAGAAATATTGAGGATTTAATAATAAAATCAAATAATATTTTATTTCAGAGTTTTTCGGTGTTCTATTTGAATTTAGGAAAAATGTGCGTTTTTCAAAATTGCATTTAGGCCCCAAATAAATGTTCACCTTGTGTGGCTTGATTTTAGAAGCCCGTGAAAATTTATTTCCGAATTTTTGGAGTCCGTTTAGTATTTATTTTTATTTTTCTTCCGAGCGGAATTTAAAAAAAACGAACGGACCTAACGGGCCGTGTCCGACTAGAACTCCGGCCCGACTAGGGTATATAAGCCGGGGCAGCCCACCCAGGGGAAACCCTAGCCCAGCCACCCGACCCCGCCACAGCCGCCAACCGCGCCGCCGCCGCCTCGACTTCCGTGCCTTTGTTTAAAAAAAAGATCGGTTTCGTCGTTTTTTTTAGTTTCGGTTTTTTTAAATAGATCAGTTTTTCTGGTTTATTTAAATAGTGAGCGTTCGTCCGTTCGTTCGTTCTAGCGAGCGTTCGTCGTTTTTCTTTTTCTCGGATTAAATCCGCGATTTTTCTGATCGCGATTTCTAATCCTATTTTCGTTTTAGTATAACTTTTCGCTCGTTTATCGGAATCAGGCGATTCAAGCGCCTAGAGTTTCGTCTCGAAACCTTCTATCCGTTTAACCAACTTAAACAAGATTTTGCTATTGTAAAATTTGCCCTAGATCCAGATTACTAGAACGAAGTTGTTTTCTTTTGCCGTTTGACTTTCGTTGCTTCGTTCGATTTGATTCTTTTTGCCAACCGGAGTTATTAAGTTGAACCTTCTAGTTAGATCTCTTATCTGAGTTTTACCTGTGCATTAGATGAGTACTTATTGTATGCTTGTTTGTTTGTCTGCGATAGAATACCCGGAGTGCGCCACTTGTTACTTTGAATCTCTAGGTTTCGCGGATCATCAGCAAGGCAAGTAACACTTGATCATACATTTTCTACTACCCAGTTTTCTTGCATTAGATCAATCCTCACACATTGCATGACTAGGATCTAATTAAATTGTGGGATGGGAAGTAGATGAGGTAGAACCTATTACTTGTTTATTATCAAACCTTTGGGAGTTACTTCTACGTTTGCTTGTTATGCCATGCTATGCTAGTAGACGTGGATTGGGTGAGTGATATCCATGACAGATGTGAGATTGTTAATTAATGGTTTATCTAAGGTGGCAACTTAAACACACATCTGGGTGGATTGAGGCACCTGGGTATTCCAGGACTTGCCTGTTTTCTTTTGGACCGCCACCGAGGCTCAAAGGGATCATGAGATTATTCATGCTAGAAACTTCCATGTGCAGCCACAAGCTATTATGGGCTCTAGCATAGTTGACTAAGTTGTGCGAACTCTTAAAGTGGTAGACTAGCAGATGTAGGGGATGTAGGTGGTACGGTCTACCCGATCGTAAGGTGCTAGCGCTTCTGAAAGACTATGTCTCGGTCATCCGTCTTCTCAAACACCATGTAGTGCGAGAAACCAAACGGAGGTGATCGAGTCTTTTGGGGAAAAGTGTGCAAACCTCTACAGAGTGTAATAAACTAATCATAATTAGTCGTGTCCCCGGTTATGGACATCTTGAGTATCTAGTACCTGGATTATCATGTGAATCTCAACATGTTACTCTAAATTAATTTTGTTGGGTTTTGTTTAATGATGATGCTTAATTGGGATTGAGAATGCTGTCAACCATTCTCAATGTTTAACAACCACCATGATAGTAATTAAATTTATTCCTTTGTAGTAGGGAAAAATTGGCTTTTCGCAAAACAGTAACCATAGAGCTTTCCACCAGCCAAATATGCATATAGTATAGCTGTTTCATTCCATTATTCTCTATGTGTTACCTTGCCAGCATATTCCATGTGTTGACCCGTTTCGGGCTGCAGCGTTAACGTTGCAGACTTTTCAGACGACGATTAAGGAGTTTTAGGTCGTGGTTCTATACTCAGTGATGCCGTTGGAGTTGATGGACTCACTTATCTTCCAAGCCTTCCGCTGTTATCGTTTTTAGATGGCCTTAAGCCATATTTATTGTAATAAGTTCTCTTTTGAGACACTCGATGTAGTAAGTGTGTGATTTCTACTCTTCTATAAATCCTCCGAGTACTGTGTGGTGTCAGCATTACTGATCCAGGGATGACACCGGAGCACAGAGATCAGACCGTTTGAGGTCTGGTTGCTACAAAGATGGTATCAGAGCACACGCTTACTGTAGGACACGACCACTAAGTTAGAGACCTAGATCACTATCCATTCTTTTCTCTTCTGACTTCTCATCTTTTCTACTCTTTAGGATGGCCGATGCAAGGAACAAGTTCACGCAACCGGATGAAGATACACCCTTTGGACGACACTTGAAGGAAGTCACTAGATACCTGAACATAGGAGTACCAAGCTTCACGGGAACCTACAACGCCACTTTACCTGACGAAGAGCGTTGGATGATTCAAGTTCAAGTTCCAGGAAGGATGTTCATGCCAGCCACTGAGCCCATAGAGTTTTCTTTTGATGCACCAACTTGGAGTCTAGGAAAGAGCATGGCAGCTCACATCGCCATGGGACACATTGGAGAAGTCTACCGCAAGGATCTCAAGGATACTATCTACCAGATTTGTGGGTGCCGAGATGAGCACTGGGAGATGATCAGCACCAGGAAGGATAGGTCAGTCACAGCTTTTATCCAGGAGTTAAATCAGCACATTCAATGACAGGAGAACTAGACGTGCGCCGACAAGATAGATCTGAAGAAGGCTAAGACAAGGATCAAGGAATTGGAAGAAGAACTAAAGGCTACACGTGAAGATTATGAAGAGGAAATTGAAGTATTGGTGGAGAAGAATGATGACCTGATCAAGCAGATTGGAATATTTATGGGAGGCCCTACGCCAGTAGATGAAGACGAAGAACCCCAGGAGATTAGCCCGGAAGACTACATCATCATCGACGGCACCGACTCGGAACCAGATAGTAGCGATGATGACTATGTTGATGAAGCTGGAGCAGATATCATGGAGTCTGCAACCGAAGAATATTTCTAGTAGACCACCCCATTAGTAGTAGTAGTCCACCATGTAAATATAGTAGTCCGAGCACTTTTGCGATAGTTAGATCGATTGTATGCCCTTGTTTGATTGATTGAAGTGAATTGTTTGCTTTTGCCTCATGTGCATATGGGTAGTGTTTTCTCTTTAGACCCCCTCTATTCTTACATCTCATCTTTTATAAACCCTCAGATGCCTCCGAGACGTGACCCCGGATTTTCCTTTCCACCGGAGCTCACCCAGTTGATCCAGCAGCAGAACACGTTGATGCAGTTGCTAGTCCAGAATCAGAACCAGGGGAACAACAACAACAACCCACCACCACCACCTGTTGACCACTTAGCCCGTTTTCTTAGGCTGAATCCGTCCGTGTTTTCCAGTAGCACCGAGCCGATAGTAGCAGATGATTGGCTCCGCAAGACAGCTAGGGAGTTGACCACAGCAGGATGCACAGATGCGGAGAAGGTGAAGTTTGCCACACAAAAGCTAGAAGGATCCGCAGCATCATGGTGGGAGAATTTCACCGCCACTTTCCCTGTCAACACTGTCACATGGGACCAGTTTCAGCAGGATTTTCGTATTGCCCATGTTTCAGCAGGAGCTATGGCCATGAAGAAGCGTGAGTTTCGCAACTTGCGCCAAGGAGGAAGGACAGTTGGCCAGTATGTGGAGGACTTTAGTAAGTTAGCACATTATGCCCCAGATGACGTTGCTACGGATGCAGCTAAGCAGGAGAAGTTTCTGGAAGGACTGAATGATGAGTTGAGCATGCAGTTGATGGTAGCCACCTTCAACAACTACCAGGAGTTGGTAGATCGTGCTCTTATGATTGAAGGGAAGCAACAGCAAATTGAGAATCGCAAGAGGAAGTATGGACAAGGAAAGTACACTTCAGGAGCTCAGCAGAAGCCACGTTTTACCCCTAGACCGGGAGGACATTTTCAGCATACCCATGGAGGAGGTAGCTCGCATAATCACAACGGCACCAAGAATGGAAATGGCAATGGAGGAAGCAACGGCCAGAATCGCACCAACCCACCAACCCCAGCCAAGAAGGACCTAAGCCAAGTCACTTGTTGTAAGTGTCAAAAGACCGGACATTATGCCAATGAATGTCCTGAAGGCCAAAATGGCAATGGAAGTTCTGGGAAGAAGCCGAACCCTTTCAACAGGGGACAGGTGAACCACGTTAGCGTGGAGGAGGTTGAAGCTCAGCCCGATGCAGTAATAGGTAAGTTTTTGGTTAAGTCATTTATTGCACTAGTTCTTTTTGATACTGGTGCATCGCATTCATACATCTCAAGGGGATTTGTGGATAAGTATAACCTATAAACCCAAGCCCTTAGGTCACCCATGTTAGTAACCTCGCCCGGAGCAGAGTATGTGGCTAGTCTATGGTGTGATCGGTTACCATTAAGGATTGGTAACTATGTTTTTCCCTCAGACCTAATAGTATTGGAATCCCAAGGATTGGATGTGATATTAGGCATGGATTGGTTATCAAAGTATGAAGGGACTATTGAATGTGCTAGTAAGTCAATTTTGCTTACCACCCCAGAAGGGAGAAGGATCAAGTATGTATCCCGGCATGTGCCAAAGAGGACTCAAGTAAATTGCTTAACAGGAGTTGTGCAGGAGGAAGTACCAGTGGTAAGGGATTTTCCTGAAGTATTTCCAGAAGAGTTGCCAGGCATTCCACCGAATAGAGATATTGAGTTATTGATTGAGCTATTGCCAGGCACAGGGCCAATATCAAAGAGACCATATTGGATGCCAGCAAAGGATTTGGTGGAAATTAAGAAGCAGATTAAGGAGTTACTGGATAAGGGATATATTCGCCCAAGTTCTTTGCCTTGGGGATCGCCAGTACTACTAGTGGAGAAGAAGGATGGATCGTTAAGGATGGTTGTTGATTATCGAGGATTGAATGAAGTAACGATCAAGAACAAGTACCCACTACCAATGATCAACGATCTGTTTGATCGATTGCAAGGAGCTAAGGTATTTTCCAAGATCGATCTGCGATCAGGATACCACCAGTTGAAGATTCGAGAACAGGATATTCCGAAGACAGCTTTTACCACCAGGTATGGGCTGTACGAGTATACCATCATGTCATTTGGTCTGACTAACGCACCTGCATATTTTATGAACATGATGAACAAAGTGTTTACGGAGTTTTTGGATAAGTTCGTCGTAGTGTTCATTGATGATATCTTGGTTTACTCGAAGAATGAAGAGGAGCATAAGGAGCATTTGCGTTTGGTACTTGGAAAGCTCAGAGAACATCAATTATATGCCAAGTTCAGCAAATGTGAGTTTTGGTTGAAGGAAGTAGGATTCCTCGGACACGTTATATCTGGAGAAGGTATAGCAGTTGATCCCACTAAAGTTGATACCGTGACCAAGTGGGAAGCCCCAACAACAGTTGGAGAGATCCGGAGTTTTCTTGGACTCGCAGGATATTACCGGAGATTTATTGAGAATTTCTCAAAGATTGCGAAGCCTATGACGGAGTTGCTGAAGAAAGATACCAAGTTCATATGGACAGAGGAATGTGAGGCTAGTTTCCATGAGTTGAAGAAACGTTTGGTTACCTCACCAGTGTTGATTTTGCCAGACCAGACCAAAGATTATGAGGTGTATTGCGACGCTTCACGTCGAGGACTTGGAGCAGTGCTTATGTAGGAAGGGAGAGTTGTTTCATATGCCTCAAGACAACTGAAACCTCATGAGTTGAATTATGCTACGCATGATTTGGAATTAGCAGCTGTAGTGCATGCATTGAAAACATGGAGACATTTCCTCATTGGAAATCATTGTGAGGTGTACACGAATCATAAGAGTTTGAAGTACATTTTCACCCAGAAGGAGTTGAATCTCAGACAAAGGAGATGTTCTGAGCTTATCAAGGATTATGACATGAAATTGCATTATCACCCCGGAAAGGCTAATGTAGTAGCTGACGCATTAAGCCGTAAGAGCCATGTCAATACGTTAATGACGGGAGAAATACCCAAGGAGTTAGCAGAAAATCTTCGTGAACTATGTTTGGAAATAGTTCCAAGAGGCTACGTAGCAGCATTGGAGATTCAGTCAACTTTGATGGATGGAATCAGAGAAGCTCAAAGGACTGACAAAGAGATTGCCGCTATAAAAGGAGAAACTGAGCAAAGGAAAAGCTAAAGGATTTCGTGAGGAGGAGCACGACATCCTATGGTTTGAAGATCGCGTTTTATGTGCCCAATGACCCGGAGATCAGGAAGTTGAGTTTGCAAGAGGCACATGATTCACCGTATTCGATTCACCCAGGAAATACCAAGATGTATTTGGATTTGAAGGATATTTTCTGGTGGAACGGAATGAAGAAGGATATTGCGGAGTATGTAGCGGTTTGTGACGTATGTCAGAGAGTAAAGGCAGAGCATCAGAAGCCAGCAGGATTGTTACAACCATTGCCGATACCCGAATGGAAGTGGGATAAGTTAGGTATGGATTTTATCACGGGATTGCCCAGGACTCGTTCAGTCTATGACTCGATTTGGGTTGTAGTCGATCGATTGACGAAAGTAGCTCATTTCATACCAGTAAAGACCACTTACACCAGTGCTAAGTTGGCAAAGATATACGTGACCAGGATCGTATGTTTGCATGGAGTTCCAAGGAGTATTGTATTAGATAGAGGAACCCAATTTACCTCAATGTTCTGGAAGTAGTTGCATGAAACTTTGGGTACCAGGCTAGAATTCAGTACAGCTTTTCATCCACAAATAGATGGACAGACCGAGAGAGTCAATCAGATTTTGGAGGATATGCTGAGAGCTTGTGCGCTAGATTACGAATCTAGTTGGGACGATAATTTGCCATATGCAGAGTTCTCTTACAACAATAGTTACCAAACCAGTTTAAAGATGGCCCCTTTCGAAGCTTTGTACGGAAGGAGGTGCAGGACACCGTTATCATGGGACGAAGTTGGAGACCGCCAGTTGTTTGGACCTGACTTGATTAAAGAGTCTGAACAGAAGGCGAAGTTGATTCGTGATAGGCTCAAGGTAGCCCAGTCCAGACAGAAAAGTTATGCAGATTCTAAACGTAAGGAGACAGTTTACGAAGTTGTAGATAGAGCTTATCTTCGAGTATCTCCACTTCGAGGAACAAAGCGTTTTGGAGTTAAAGGGAAGTTAGCGCCACGATTTGTAGGACCATATCGAGTTTTGGAACGTATGGGAGAAGTGGCCTACAAGTTGGAATTGCCCGAAGGATTGTCAGGAGTTCATGATGTGTTCCACGTTTCTCAGTTAAAGAAGTGTCACGTAGAGATGGCTGACATACCGTTGAGAGACACAGTGCCCTTGGATATAATTCAGTTGGATAACGATTTGACCTACGAGGAGAAACCAGTTAAGATCCGCGAATTTGCCAGCCGAGTTACCCGCAGCAAGGTTATCAAGTTTTGCAAAGTTCAGTGGAGCCACCACACAGAGGATGAAGCCACCTGGGAGCGAGAGGAAGATTTGCTCAAGGACCACCCTCACCTATTTTCTAGCCAACCTGAATCTCGAGGGCGAGATTCATCTTAAGGGGGTAGGTTTGTAACATCCCAAATTTCCAATTTGGAATGTTATACATTAGATCATCAATGCATATCATATTTTATTTTACATTTTGGTTGATCCTAGAAATTCTACGCAACTCAATGACCCACGGAGAGAGTTGGGGATTTCGTTATTTTCATATTTGAGTTTTCTCAAATTTTGAGAATAGGATCATTTGATTTTATTTATTTTATCATCAATTATTTCTATTACAAAAATATGAGAGAGGGAATAAAATGACTTTCCCAAAATAAAGAAATATTGAGGATTTAATAATAAAATCAAATAAGATTTTGTTTCGGAGTTTTTCGGGGTTTTATTTGAATTTAGGAAAAATGTGCGTTTTTCAAAATTGCATTTAGGTCCCAAATAAATGTTCACCTTGTGCGGCTAGATTTTATAAGCCCGTGAAAATTTATTTCGGAATTTTTGGAGTCCGTTTAGTATTTCTTTTTATTTTTCTTCCGAGCGGAATTTAAAAAAAACGAACCGGCCTAACGGGCCATGTCCGACTAGGACTCCGGCCCGACTAGGGTATATAAGCCGGGGCAGCCCACCCGGGGGAAACCCTAGCCCAGCCACCCGACCCCGCCCCAGCCACCACCCGCGCCGCCGCCGTCGCCCGCCGCCGCCCGCCGGATTTCGCCGCCGAGGTTCGTCGCCGCCTCGACTTCCGTGCCTTTGTTTTAAAAAAAGATCAGTTTCGTTGGTTTTTTTTAGGTTCGGTTTTTTTAAATAGATCGGTTTTTCCGGTTTATTTAAATAGCGAGCGTTCGTCTGTTCGTTCGTTCTAGCGAGCGTTCGTCGTATTTCTTTTTCTCGGATTAAATCCGCGATTTTTCTGATCGCGATTCGTGATCCGATTTTCGTTTTAGTATAACTTTTTGCTCGTTTATCGGAATCAGGCGATTCAAGCGCCTAGAGTTTCGTCTCAAAACCTTCTATCCGCTTAACCAACTTAAACAAGAGTTTGCTATTGTAAAATTTTCCCTAGATCCAGATTACTAGAATGAAGTTGTTTTCTTTCGCCGTTTGACTTTCGTTGCTTCGTTCGATTTGATTCTTTTTGCCAACCGGAGTTCTTAAGTTGAACCTTCTGGTTAGATCTCTTATCTAAGTTTTACCTGTGCATTAGATGAGTACTTATTGTATGCTTGTTTGTTTGTCTGCGATAGAATACCCGGAGTGCGCCGCTTGTTACTTCGAATCTCTAGGTTTCGCAGATCATCGGCAAGGCAAGTAACACTTTCTCATACCTTTTGTACTACCCAGTTTTCTTGCATTAGATCAATCCTCACACATTGCATGACTAGGATCTAATTAAATTGTGGGATGGGAAGTAGATGAGGTAGAACCTATTACCTGTTTATTATCAAACCTTTGGGAGTTACTTCTACGTTTGCTTGTTATGCCATGCTATGCTAGTAGACGTGTATTGGGTGAGTGATATCCATGACAGATGTGAGATTGTTAATTAATGGTTTATCTAAGGTGGCAACTTAAACACACATCTGGGTGGATTGAGGCACCTGGGTATTCCAGGACTTGCCTGTTTTCTTTTGGACCACCACCCAGGCTCAAAGGGATCATGAGATTATTCATGCTAGAAACTTCCGTGTGCAGCCACAAGCTATTATGGGCTCTAGCATAGTTGACTAAGTTGTGCGAACTCTTACAGTGGTAGACTAGCAGATGTAGGGTATGTAGGTGGTACGGTCTACCCGAATGTAAGGTGCTAGCGCTTTTGAAAGACTATGTCTCGGTCATCCGTCTTCTCAAACACCATGTAGTGCGAGAAACCGAACGGAGGCGATCGAGTCTTGTGGGGAAAAGTGCGCAAACCTCTGCAGAGTGTAATAAACTAATCATGATTAGCCGTGTCCCCGGTTATGGACATCTTGAGTATCTAGTACCTGGATTATCATGTGAATCTCAACATGTTACTCTAAATTAATTTTGTTGGGTTTTGTTTAATGATGATGCTTAATTGGGATTGAGAATGTTGTCAACCATTCTCAATGTTACAACCACCATGATAGTAATTAAATTTATTCCTTTGTAGTAGGGAAAAATTGGCTTTTCGCAAAACAGTAACCATAGAGCATTCCACCAGCCAAATATGCATATAGTATAGCTGTTTCATTCCATTATTCTCTATGTGTTACCTTGCCAGCATATTCCATGTGCTGACCCGTTTCGGGCTGCAACGTTAATGTTGCAGACTTTTCAGACGACAATTAAGGAGCTTTAGGTCGTGGTTCTATACTCAGTGATGCCGTTGGAGTTGATGGACTCACTTATCTTCCAAGCCTTCCGTTGTTATCGTTTTTAGATGGCCTTAAGCCATATTTATTGTAATAAGTTCTCTTTTGAGACACTCGATGTAATAAGTGTGTGATTGCTACTCTGCTATAAATCCTCCGAGTGCTGTGTGGTGTCAGCATTACTGATCCAGGGATGACACCGGAGCACAGAGATCAGACCGTTTGAGGTCTGGTCGCTACAGAAAACAAGGTCTTCTGAGCAATCAGTGCTACCTGTCGATGCAGATTTCTTGTTGGTTACATATAGATCCTTAGAGGAGGATTCAGAGACAGATAACCAGTCGTATTCCCCCCGAGGTTCGTGCTCTAACTTGGCAGGGTTATATTGCTCATATCATGCATATGGTGTCTTGCATTGCCATGCCATCTACTTAGATTAGACATGCTTTGTGTGAATGCCTCTTGTTTGCTTTCTATAGGAGATATGTGAATTATGCAATGACATGTTCGTCAGCCAGTTATCATATATGTGAATTATGCACCGCCATGTAGCCAGGCATCATATATGTGAATTATCTCATGCCATCTTTTTTTCATTACGTATTCCATTTGTCGACAATCTGTGTATATTGAACTACTCTTCATGTGTATCAGCCATTTGAGTCGGTTATGGAAATATCAGGAGTGAGAACAAGGTCTTCAGAGCAGGCAATGGTACCTTTTGAAGCATATATCTCGATGGTTACTGGTAGCTCCTCAGAGGAGGATTCAGAGACAGATGACCAGTCCTATATCCCACCTGAGGTGTATGCTCTAAGATGCAATGCTTATATTTCTCATATCATGCATATGGTGTCTTGCATTTCTGAGTTTAGACATCATATGCACAATATTGAATTCCATCTGCTTAGTTTAGAGATTATACATGCGAGTGCCAGCCGCTTAGTATATGAATCAATTATGTCAATTATATCATGTCATCCTGTATACTTAGACAACATGTATGTCAATTATTTCATCCCAACCTATTTTACAAAGAAATCATATAGTTTTGTCATGTCATCCTGTTTAGATACTCATCATATGTTGAACTATGCCATTATATCCTGTTAAGTTATCCATCATATATTTGAAACTGTGTCATGCTATCCTATTTAGTTAGGCATCATATATGTGAAATTGTGTCATGTTGTCCTGTTTGGTTAGACAACATATATGTGAATTACCACATCTGTCTATCATACAATGTCTGTAAGTTCAATTTCTTTTCTTGTTTATCAGCCATTTGAATTGGAGGGGGTGATGGCAGTATCTAAGGGAGCAAAAACCCGTTCTTCACAAAAGACGGTGCTACCCGTCGATGCAGATAGAACCATGGTTGTACTGGCCCATGAAATAGCCCCACCACACATAATCGAGACTCTTCCAGATTCTACACTTCATTGGACAGATAACCAGCTACAACCCATCAAACCCCAACCCCAGCGGATAGTAACCCTCTTCTAGTTGACACAGTACCATGTCCACTACAGAGTACCCCCACACGAGTAGTTTGTAAAGCAACTGCAGTGCCCAAATCATGAAGACCACCACGGCGAACCCAAACTCCACGTTTAAAGCAGAAGAGCAACTGTTCTCAGGTCAGATTCCGTAGCTATGGTCCACACTCCTTTGTTGTTGCATCACTGTATTTACTCATACCAACTACTTTCGAATTTGAAGGATCCAATTGAAACTCCAATGGCGCAACAGGTATGTTTTAAACCTATTTCTTTAACTGGATCATTGTTCTAACTTCTTGATCTATGTTGATTTTAGTTTCAGTTGTATAAATAGTTATGTTCTCATGTGATGCACATTACAAGTGTTTCCAATGTTGTGTAGTTTCCCACACTTCTATTCTGTCTATGTTGCCGTGTCTTCAAAATATATGAGTTGAACTGTGTCTCTATCTTGATTTGGCAACATAAACTAGAATGATGTGGACAATAAAGTGACCATAGGACATAGATATATGTTTGTTTCGTGTTGTTATCCTGTCCACCTTACTAATGAACTAGTTTACCAAAATGAGTTTTCTATACTACTAAACCTGTGATGTGTCTGCTTGTTTCTCTTGTAGTATGTGAACAAAATATTGGAGAAGAGCACCCCACTATGCAATGGTAGAGAAAGTAATGCTGATAAGGTTCAAGATAGTGAGACAACCCTATTGGTCTTGAAGAAAGGTGATAAAAACGATCATGTAGACAGTGAGAAAACCCCCACAGTCCTGCGTTGATGTAGTGTTTGAGTTACTGGCCAGTATCGCTGGCACAAGCTCTTCAAACTTGCTGCTTGAATAAATTTGGCTTCTTCAGTCTCAACTACAAGTTGAAAGGCATCAGTCAGCTATGTTGCAGCAAGAAGCTGAAGGACTGAGGAAGTCCCTGCAAAATTCATATGCATACTTTCTTGTGCAATAGCAAACCATGGAGGATTTAAGCGCCAAACAAGAGATAGTTAATAAGCTTGCTAACCATCTTGCCAGCATTATGGGTACCCAGGATATTGTTTCTTGAGCGCTTCTAAAGTGGTTTCAGTTCTGGACTTGTTTTTCTGCGGTGTTAATTTGCACTGGTCACCAACTTTGACAACCAGTGTATTTCATATGCTGCTTTGTTCCCTATATTTGCACTGATGGCGAACTTTGATGCCTAGTGGATTTAATATGTGTAATAGCCATGATAGCCTAGCGTAAGTTCCTTTATTATTTATTTCCTTGTTGTCTTTTTTATTTGTTTGCTTGTAGTCACTGCATTTCTTTTTCTGCGGTTTGCTAGAGGCCGCAATAACCTATTTTTTAAAACTAGGCCGCAATAACAATGGGCTACATATTTACTGTAGTTACCATGGGCCTCCTATGGGTCGTAGAAACAATGGGCCTTCTAAGGGCTGTAGAAACAATGGGCCTTCTATGGGCCGTGGAATCAATGGGCCTTCTACGGGTCGTAGCATCAATGGGCCTTCTACGGGCCGTATGATCGATCGGCCAAACATGGGCCAATAACAGACCGCATTATGGGACGTAAACATGCTAGATTTGGAATCGTCCCTTCATGGGCCAACCATTATGTGCCGTCGTTAATCGGCTGTATTTGATGACGCAATGAAAATGGCCCAATGGATTAATGGGCTGCAAATGGGTCGATTATAACCACAAGATGAATTTGGCCCACAAGCAGAAAAGGCCAGTAACAGGCCGTAAGTAACCGAATGATGGAAATGAGCCCAAGAATAAATGGGCCCTGAGAAGGCTGAAAGATAACACGGGTTGGCAACGGCCCAATGGAATAATGGGTTGTTAATGGGTATAAAGCGGTACATTGTTCATTACAGGCCAGATTCACCACAGGCCGTTAATGGGCCAAGAGTACAAAGGGCCTTGAGGGAGTCCTGGACTAAGGGGTCCTCGGGCGTCCGGCCTGTTAGCCATGGGCCA